>NC_059392.1:4852500-4992500 GCF_019703515.2 Myxocyprinus asiaticus | reverse complement strand
TCTATCTATCTATCTATCTATCTGTCTATCTATCTATCAATCTGTTTGTCACTCTATCTATCTGTCTGTCTGTCTGTCTGTTTGTCACTATCTATCTATCTATCTATCTATCTATCTATCTATCTGTCTATCTATCTATCAATCTGTTTGTCACTCTATCTATCTGTCTGTCTGTCTGTCTGTCTGTCTGTCTGTTTGTCACTATCTATCTATCTATCTATCTATCTATCTATCTATCTATCTGTCTGTTTGTCACTCTATCTATCTATCTATCTATCTATCTATCTATCTATCTATCTATCTATCAATCTGTTTGTCACTCTATCTATCTGTCTGTCTGTCTGTCTGTCTGTCTGTCTGTTTGTCACTATCTATCTATCTATCTATCTGTCTATCTATCAGTCTGTTTGTCACTCTATCTATCTATCTATCTATCTATCTATCTGTCTGTCTGTCTGTTTGTCACTATCTATCTATCTATCTATCTATCTATCTATCTATCTATCTATCTATCTATCTATTTATCTGTCTGTTTGTCACTCTATCTATCTATCTATCTATCTATCTATCTATCTGTCTATATATCTATCTATCTGCCACTCTATCTGTCTGTCAGTTTATCTGTCTGTCAGGTTTTCTGTCTGTCTGTCTGTTGCTCTGTCTGCCTGTCACTTTATCTGTCTGAAAGGTTTTCTTTCTGTCTGTTTTTCTATCTGTCTGTCACTCTATCTGTCTTGCTGGTGCTCTTCCACTCTATCTGTCTGTCATCTTTTCTGTCTGTCTAATGCTCTATCTGTCTGTCACTTTATCTGTCTGTCAGGTTTTCTGTCTGTCTGTTGCTCTGTCTGCCTGTCACTTTATCTGTCTGAAAGGTTTTCTTTCTGTCTGTTTTTCTATCTGTCTGTCACTCTATCTGTCTTGCTGGTGCTCTTCCACTCTATCTGTCTGTCATCTTTTCTGTCTGTCTAATGCTCTATCTGTCTGTCACTTTATCTGTCTGTCAGGTTTTCTGTCTGTCTGTTTTTCTATCTGTCTGTCACTCTATCTATCTACAGTATCTGTCTGTCTGTCACTCTATCTGTCTATCGCTCTGTCTTGCTGTTGCTCTGCCACTCTATCTGTATCTCACCTTTTCTGTCTGTCTATCTGTCCGTCAATCTTTCTGTTGCTCTATCTGTCTGTCAGTTGCTCTCTGTCTTTCTTTTGCTCTATCTATCTATCTATCTGTTATCTGTCGCTCTACCTGTCTTGCTGTTGCTCTGCTGCTTTATCTGTCTATCTGTCACTCTATCGATATGTCTGTTAATCTATCTATCTATCTATCTGTCTGTCGCTCTATCTGTCTGTCGCTCTATCTGTCTGTCTGTCGCTCTGTTTGTCTTGCTGTTGCTCTGCCAACCTATCTGTTTGCTACTGTACCTTCCCTGTCTGTCTGTTGCTCTGTCTGTCTGTCTGTTACTATATCTGTCTATCTATCCATCCATCCATCCATCCATCCATCTAATCTCTGTTTGTGTGCAGGAAGCTGGCTAAATCCACATTGGTTCTGGTTCTGGTGTTTGGAGTGCACTATATCGTGTTTGTGGGAATGCCGCACACATTCAATGGTCTGGGTTGGGAACTCCGCATGTACTTTGAGCTTTTCTTTAATTCGTTCCAGGTGAGTCACATCACTCTGACTAACCAATGATTCACTGTTTACACACTCAGCAAAATACATAAAAACACTTCAACTAATGCGACGTGAAAGGGAACATTTGTAATAACATTGAGTATCATGATAAATAACCGCACTCTTTATCTGTCTCTCAGGTTTAATTTTTATTTTTTTGGCATGACAAAAAATTGCATTTTTGAACTTCTAAAGTAGAAAAGCGCACGTAAAATTAATTATGGGCAGTAACAAATGATAATTTACAAAGTAATTGAAAAAGATCAAATAAAATAAGTATGTTTGTGCAGAGGTATGTGCTTTGGACATGTACATAAAAGTACTGTGGTGGTACCATGATAGTACAGTGATTATATCATATGGTACTTTTGTACATGGTGCTGAATGATAACCATATTCATAATCAGGAACAGAGCACAACCATGGTAACATACAGTATCCATGCTAGTACCATGGTACAGTGTAATGTCCAAAAAAAGCATGGTAGTACAATAATACTTTTGGTGATTTTTAGTTTGGGGTAGGATCTAAGGGGCACATAAAAATTAATAAATAATAAAAGTATAAATAAAACTGAATAAATAAAAGTAAAACCAGGAATAAAGTTAAAAATGAATAATAATAATGAGCAACAATAGTGAACAAAATTTTGGTAAGAGTCTCTCTTTCTCTGGACATATTTTGAGAAGGTCACTGCTCATGTGTGTATTACGGTATTTTACCTCATATTTGTTTGTTTTTGTGTCGTCATAGGTCGTCTTCCCACTTATCCTTCTCACTAGTGTTTATTTGTTCTCTTTCAGGGATTCTTTGTGTCCATTATCTACTGTTTCTGCAATGGAGAGGCAAGTAAAAAACAGCCTTAAACGTACGATAAATGTTGAAAAATATTAAAATGTCAAATACTAATGCTTTAGTAGCAAAATGTCTTGTTTAAGGGATTGTTTAGTTGCTATAAACCTTTTAGATAAAGACTAAAAGGTAGAGTAGGTAGAGGTTAGATTCACATGGGGTAATCTCCTCGTGGTTGCTATAATGTGGTTCGCTCTCGGTGGGGCGCATGGTGAGTTGTGCGTGGATGCTGCAGAGAATAGCGTGAAGCCTCCACACACGCTAGGTCTCCGTGGTAATGCGCTCAACAAGCCACATGATAAGATGTGCGGATTGACGGTCTCAGATGCGGAGGCAACTGAGATTCTCCGTCACCCGGATTGAGGCGAGTCACTACGCCACCATGAGGACTCAGAGCGCATTGGGAACTGGGCATTCCAAATTGGGAGAAAAAAAAAAAGACCAGAGAATGTTTCCCAGAAAGAAAAATCACATAAATGCATTCACACTCATTCCTTTGCATTTTATCCCAGGTCCAGACTGAAATCCGTAAAATCTGGCTCCGTTGGACGCTTGCATTTGACTGGAAGGGTCCGGTGGTTTTGGCGAACTATCGCTACGGGTCGGTTCTGAACAATAGCGGTGTCAGCGTCCAATCCCAGTTGACCTCTGTGAACCGTAGCGCCGCCCTCCTCACCAGCAGAGTGTACCGTTGCACCGGGCGTCCCAGCGTCACCTCGTTCACACACAGCACGCACATACACACCACCCTGCCCGGGTACGTCTTCAGTAACTCTGACATAGAGAGTCGACCGCCTTCTATTCCCGAAGAAATTGAAGAAGACACCAAACACATAGAAGACATCACTCTCAAAGAGAATGCTAAAGGAAATGACATCACCATAAAACAGGAAGCCCTCAGTATCTGTCTCGAAGAAAGCAGACAACGGCCAAACGATGATGACATCATTAAGAGGGATGATGATGTCACCCCTCAAGAGAATGCTAAATGCACTGATGAAATCACTTTAAAGGGTTCTTTAATGGTGAAGTACCACAATTTGGACCAGGAGGATGAGCAAGTGCTCTAAAATTCGTGAAGACTTCGTTAAAGTTCGTCAAGACTTCTTTTAAAAATAGTTGCACATGCACTGACGGAAAGCCACACAAAATTAGATAACACACATGCTTTATAATGCATGAAAATCTACTGTTTGTTCGGGAATTTTCACCCATTTCACACCATTTCCTTTGTTGTCAGTTCTTCGCTAGACTTTTCAAATTTTCATTATCACATTGGTGTACAAAATTGCTTTTGTGGCTATGTTCGATAACTATGTATGTGTAAACATTTTCTTTGCAATGTGTTTCTTCTTTTTTTTTTTTACCATCAAAGTTGTTTGGTCAAGTCGAACAACGGGACCCTAATTAAATAGCTCACAAACTAAGTAGCAGTCAAACTATTCTTATACGTAAATTGTTGTATTTTTTGTAAGAATGGTTTTGTAAATGATATACACAGAAATTCATTGTTTAGAGTTCTTCTTTGCAATTCATGTATTTGATTAAAACATCAGTTGGACGTTATTTGGCATGAATATGTTACGATTGCACGAAATTTCACATCCAATTTTTTTTTTACTGTGATAATCTGAAATGTTTGTTCTTTTAATGTATTGTGCATTGCTGTTTCATGTCAAAGTATAATAAATGCACCTAAACATATATCAAGTTTTGGAAAATGAACTAGAAAACTTGTCTCCGATATGCATGACTACATGAAAACAATATTCGTATGCAAGTTATTAGTACGTAAAGTGTACACATAATATTTTACTTTGGAAAGACTTTTGAGTCATACAGTAATAACATAATTCATGACTTAAGGGACATACAAATCTTTATGAATCCACTCAAATTCGGTAAATTTAATAACTGCGTACTGGCATTAAATATATTTAATTAATCTTGTTTATAAATAACATTACTGTGGAGATGTGGGCGTGGCCGAGCAACGTCTGTGGAGAGCGAGGCCGGGAGAGGAAGAGCAGTAAGGATTGACACCTGTGTGAAATTATCTCTAACAGCTGTTTTGTGTTGCGGTGAGAGCTGGAGAGAGACTGCCGGAGGGGAGAGAGAGCAACACATGAAGCTGTATTGTGTGTGTTCGTTTTGTTGTGCTGAAAAGCAAACCTTTGTGCATTAGACTGAAAAGTGCTATCAATAAAAGTCGACTGTTTACCTAGCCCCCGCTTCCTCCTTCACAACCCAGCAAGAGATTTATCACAATTACATTTCAGAAGTTGTTCAAACTTTTTTACTGTACATAGCAGTGACTACCCAGATAGGAAAATTATCTTGGTCCGGAACTGCAGAAAATGAGCTTAAAACTACTGTTAGATGTTACATATGAATACCTACGAAAACAAATGAGATCACATTAAAAAAAATTATATTATGGAGAGATACAGGTGAAAATAAAATGTAAATTCATAGCATGACCTTTGTACATTTCTGTGTGACATTAGAGTTTAATTGCATTAGCTATATTTGAAGATCGCAGCAGGCCACAGACACGTATTAAATAGAGTTACAGTAGATCTAGATGTGATTTATCACTGAAGTATTGATGTAAAAGCTTTATCTTGAATAGCTGAATTCAGCCAAAAACCTCAATAAATGTAAGTGTTTACCACACATTACCCACAGGGCGCCATTAATGTGCCTCGCCCGCAAGCTTAAATTGATTCAGAGGCTTCCTGGCGCCGTGGGGGTTGGGTTATGTGTTTGTACACTTAAACAACCTTCCGCAGCAGGGCTCAGATTTAAATCACCGAGAAATTTTAATCACAGAAGTATAGCAAACTGCATATATAAATATGTATGTAACACTTTATAATAAGGCTCTTTTTGTTAATGCATTAGCTATTATGAACTAAAAATGAACTCAGTTTTAAAGCATCTTGGTTGATGTAAATGTATACATATACTATTGTTTATTGATAGTTAATCTTAATATAATGCATTAACTAATGTCAATATATACAACTTTAAATATTAAAAATGCATTAGTAGTATAAAGTAACATTAACCAAGATTAATGAATGCTGTTATTGCATTGTTAATTGTTAGTTCTTGCTAATTGCATTATATATTGTGTAAACTAATGTTAATGTATACAACTTTATTGTAAATTGTTACCCATATTTGGAAATATATATTTATTTCTCTACATATTTTGGGTGGGTGAACCAAATAAATTAGAAAAATAAAAAATGAGATCTCTTTAAAGGAATTATCCAGATTTAATACAAGTTAAGATCAACCGACAGCATTTGTTGCATATTGTTGATAACTGATGGGTGTAACGATTCACTCATCTCACGATTCGGTTCGATTCATGATACTGAACTCAAGGTTCGGTTAACAATTCTCTAAACTAAGCCTGAATCAAGAAAAGTTACAATTTAATTTTATTATTGTTATTATTATTATTATTATTATTATTACTTTATAGACATATGCAATACAGTTAGTTTCCTTAAAAATGTAGCTAAAAGTACTATTCTTAAAAGTGTTAAATGATCCATCAGAGTGTCGTAGGACTAAAAATACGGCCAGAACATGGCAATGGCGACATCAAATGGAAATATTAGCTAATAATTCTGCTTACTGAAAATACAGAATTATGTTAGATACATATGCTCTTACACACTGTCGATTACATTTAAAATATTTTAAATTAAATTTTATTTTTCTAAAATAGTATTGTCTCTGATATATCTAAATATTTTCAAAAATACATATTTAAGGGAAGTGCATGCGTATCCAGTTAAATAATAATAAACTGTTCAAATCATACATGACATATGACAGGATTATATTCCCCCATAGCATTATTCTACATATTTTTCAGCATTATATACAGTAGATTAATATGGCACTCTCATTAAACCTCTGTAAACTTTTCTCTCTCGCTGTCAGAACAGATCACTTTCACGCTTCAAACGGACATTCGATCTCTCGCACTGAAAAGGCACATCTCATAATAAAAAGTCCCATCTCCACGATACGCATCATCACATTTTTGAACCGCGATGTATCGTGCCACGATAAATTATTACACCCTTACTGATAACCAAAAAATAAATAATACAAAATTAACCGTCTCTCCATTTCTTAAAAAAAAAAAGCAAAAACCTGGGTTACAGTGAGGCACTTACAGTGGAAGTGAATGGGGCAAATCCATAAACGTTAATATACTCACTGTTTCAAAAGTAAAGACACAAGACATAAACAATATGCGTGTTAACATGATTTTAGTGTGATTAAATCGCTTATTACACGGCTCTCAGGAATAGACGAATCTGATTGGTCAATGGCGCCATCTAGTGTTCTGATATTTCTCAGTAAAAACCGCACATCTAAGGATTAAGACATATCAGTCTGGTCATCTGGGTATCGCGAGTCATCTTTCCTACTTCTTAGTTCACTGTTCAATCTCTACAAGTAAGCGAATAAAATAATTTCATCTCAAATCAATGTTTCATGTCCATTTATTTATTTATTTGGCAAGTGGTCTTTTAATAAGCTGGATAATGAGCAGTCAGACAGTTATTTTCGCAAAATAAACACCATCAGAACTCCAATCCATACCGGAGGTGGAATTCAGCTGTTCTGAGATTTCTTTCTTTTCACATAATTTCAACGAAAATCAATATTTTATGTCCATGTATTTATTTATTTGGTTAGTAGCCATGTAATAAGGGGGATAATGTGCAGTCTATATTGTTGACTATACATTAACCTTTACTTACAAAATGTTTCTGTGTAGTTATATCCAATTTTACAACTTTGTTGCCATGACGACATAACTCTAATAAACCGTAAACTGCCTTTAAACCCTCTAAAAATTGGCCCCATTCACTTCCATTGTAAATGCCTCACTGTAACCTCGATTTTTGCTTTTTTTAAAAGAACAGAAGGGCTAGTCAAATTACATTTTTGTGATAATCAACTTTATGCCAGAAATGCTGTCGATTGAGCTTAACTTGTATTGAACCCAAAATATTCTTTAATATATCAACTGTTTTTCCTAGAGGACAATTACATAACATATAGATTAAACAGAGACTTTTGCTTAAAAATCCAGAAAATGTCAGATTTTTCAGACTGCAGTAATCTCATGTGTCTCCTTTAGGGTTTCAAAACGAACCCTCAAAACTCAAACAGATTTACCAAGATACCAAAGTCTGAAATCAAAAGTTCGAGATCTCAATATGAACTCAAACATCTCTCACTACATTCTTCCAAATGATATGAGTTATGCGATCTACTGTACATGAGTTTTATAGCTCTATACTCTTACTACTGTACATGTCAACAATTAATTTATTTGTGTCTATTTTTATTTCTCCTCAAGAATTTTAGGAGAAACAACTGTGGAAAAAGTTGATACACTGCCACTCAAAAGTTTGGACATGCTGAATTTTTTGTTTCTTATGATCTTGAAAACTTTCTGATCTAACAACTCATGCTTAAATGCTTGAATTTAGTTCTGCAGACAACTATACATTATTGCAACATATTAAGTTCTTTACAAAACATTTGTTTAAATGGATGAGTTGAGATAAGTGATAGTGATAAAGCAGGCATTTTCATCCAAGAGATAGACAGTCGTTTGAATTCATTTTGGTCTGATGACAACAGATGTTTTTTTGGCTGTGAAAATTAAGTCACATCCATCCAATTTTTCCAACTATGATGCTGAATACATGGGCGCAGATTCTTGCAAATATTGATTCATCTGCTGTGAAAAGCAAGTGATGCTTTGCCCTTTTGTTCACCATCAATGTCTTGACATGCACACAAAGTCTTTCACAAAGGAAATATAAAATTATTAACTGTAATGGTGGCCATGGTCTACACGCAGGGGACAATCACTGCCTAAAGCCATTTTCTCTCAAATGACGTTTATAACCCCCCCGCCCCCTTCACTTATGTTACGAGTTTCTGTGGCCATTAGCAAATGCATCAATGCCCAATGCACCCAACCCCCCTTTAATCTTCACATCAAACCATTTCCTCTCCGTATTAGTCATTATAGCAAGTTTCTCAGGTGAAACATGCATTAATGGGCTTCACGTGTACAGCTTTCAACACTCTTTTGCTGCAGCGAAGACCCATGGGTTACTTTGTACAGTTGGCTTAAAAAACAGAATGTCAAGATCATTTTGAAAACATTCTCAATTCTATTTATTCTGTAATTGTATTGACTTTTATTTGGAAGCGAAGGTTCTACCCACACAATCTGTGATACATTCAGTGAAAAGATCATATATTTTTTTATCATCTGAAGAAAAGATCTCTGTGGAGATTACAGAAATAATTTTCCCCACTACTAGTGCAAAAAATTATGTTTTCTGTCATTTGTCGTATTGTCTTGTCTGCCATGTAATTAACGCCTTGTGTTATAATTTGTATGGATGAAGGAACAACCGGCAATTGATTGTTAGTATCTAATCTTGGTTTCCAGTCAGGTGTAACAAGTTGATGAAGGCTTGATTATCTGCAGCAGCCTGTGTTTTTCCTTTCTGAAGAGTTTTGTATCTTTGTGCAGGTATGTCATTGATTCTGGTGGGTGATTTGTCTTTGTGGATACCCAAAGGAAAATTGTATTGCTCAGAAGCTCACGAGACGTAATGGAGGTCTTAGTTACGACTCGTTGAAGTATCAACCTTGTTTGAGATGTTTCTCCTAAAATCTGAACCATAAAATTCTAAATGGTGGAGAAGTAATATTGGCAAACTTGGGAATTGCATTCTAAAAATGCAAGGTCCATGAACTTAGGCCATGTTTTTTAAAAGTTGATTAGTGATTTAGTGATTGTTTTGATCAACTTCTCAAGTACCTTCAGAATATGGCATTAAAGTCCCCTACAGATTTTAGTTTAAAACAGGACAAAAGACTGACTTCCTATTTTCGCGGACACTATCATATTCTATAGGGCAAATCTTGGCAATTGTTACAAAAATCTAAAATGACTTTGGTTGCATTTGGTCTGAAGATCCTCATTTTCCCCACATTTTGCGAAAATTGGACAATGTAGGAGGAGTAGTTAGGAAACAGTTTACGTCCAAATTCAAAATGGCGACTTATCAGCTTGGTGGAAATCAATGGGTTTGTTGAACTTGAGCAATGGAATCAGAGTAAAAAGGGTAAAACATTACATTAATGTTCCCTTTGTTAAAGGGGTCATGAAATGCTCTTTTATATATATATATATAATTTTATTATCTTCCCTGAGGTCCACTGATAATGTTAGTAAAGTTTTTTTGCACCAAAACAGTCATAATTTAGTAATATATGATAATTTTCTACCCTGTTGCTGGCTCTCTGTCTGAAACGCTTGATTTTGGCCTAAGTGCCTCCTTAAAACTTCAACGTAAATGCCCACTGTTATGACTGGCTAACAGCGTGCAGCCCCTTGAAACTGGCCATATTTGAGGGTGCTTTCACAACAGCACTTTTGGTGCGCGCCCAAGTTGGAATGACGTCAAAGTTTGGTTCATTTGAGTGGTGTGAATGCTGTTTTCTGAACTTGGGTGCGCACCCGCAGACCACACCCGAGCCCACTTGAAAAGGTGGTCTGGGGTACGGTTCATGTGAACTCCGGTGCAGTTCACTGCTGATATGAACGCAATCATACCAAATCGCGAAAGTGAACCCTTATTGATGACATATAATTTGCGTCTTTGCAAGCTCCCGATCACAATTATTTTGGTTTAAGCAAAGCTGATGTCTTCTTGAGTTGTTGTGTAGTTACAGCAGTAAACAGCTGCCGCTTGTGCTCACATTGATTACGTAATTGGAGCGTGGTTCAGACCCAAAAAATATGACACCAGTTGGGGCAGGGAGAGGGGGGGAAACAAACTCGGGTTCGGTCCAAGCAATCGAACCAAGTGTGAAAGCACCCTGAAACTCAATCGGAAGAGAATGAACAAGGCCCACAATATAAAAAAACACAATTTCAGGGTTTACACATAATGCACATCCAACACATTGGAATATATTAAACTCAAACTCAACTGTTAACAATCAGCACAATAACCTATCAAACAGTCATGACATTTGAAATATTTATGAATGAAATGGTTTACTTATGGGTTCAAGTGTTTTTAACTACCCCATCCTTCAATAACAGTTCCTTTGCAAAGCTTGAATTGTATTATGGCTGGTATGTACAAATACACTTCATATAATAAGACTGCAGTTCTAGGTCAGCATACAGTATATGATGAGTTCTCCATTTCAAAACTGGATTATGAGTGCTCTGATGATATTTGCCAATTATAGACTTGCCAGTTTTAGAGAAAGAACCAAGGAGAGTCTGACAATGGATAAATATAGACGAAAACACTAACGAAAATTGTTTGGTGTCAGCTTTGCTGCCATTGTGTTTGTGTTGTGGTCTTGGACATCAGAGATAATGAACTGTAGCAGGTGGGCATTTTGAAGAGGGGATATGAGATTTGACAGTGAATGTGGTAATAATTTATGGTAATGAGCTGAACAGGCCCAGTGGCATGGAAATCAATGTCTCCCCTTTTCTCCCCAGTTTGGAATGCCCAATTCCCAATGCGCTCTAAGTCCTCGTGGTGTAGTGACTCGCCTCAATCTGGGTGGCGGAGGACAAATCTCAGTTACCTCCATGTCTGAGACCGTCAATCTGTGCATTTTATCACGTAGCTTGTTAAGCGCGTTACCTTGGAGACATGGCACATGTGGAGGCTCACGCTATTCTCCGCGGCATCCACGCACAACTCATCACGTGCCCCACCGAGAGTGAGAACCACATTATAGCGACCACGAGGAGGTCAACCAACGTGACTCTACCCACCCTAGCAAACGGGCCAATTGGTTGCTTAGGAAGCCTGACTGGAGTCAATCAGCACGCCCTGGATTCGAATTCGTGACTCCAGGTGTGGTAGTCAGCGTCTTTACTTGCTGAGGTTCCAAGGCCCCCAGTGCCAGTCTTAAGGATGGGTTTGTTCCTTGAGGTTGAGTGCTTTCTGCTCTTTGATTATGTACTTAGATCTGCTCTAAACAACGGTTTCAAATGCAGATCTAATGAAATCAGAATTCTGTTATTATTTTCAATCCCGTATTAAATTTGTTCTTTCATGGAACACAAAAGAAGATGATAGACAGAATGTTTATGCTGCTCTTTTCTTCACAATGAAAGTGAATGAGGAATGGAAGCTGTCAAGCTCAAAAAAGACAAAAAAGCACCATAAAAGTAGACCACACGACTTGTCTTAAGAAGACATATGATAGATTTGGAGGTTGCGTTTTCACTCTAAAATAAAAATTTTACAACACTGACGGTTAGATTTAGGGTTGAGTTTTGGGTTAAGGCGTGTGGTTACTGAAATATGCATTCCTGATGACTGTATTTAATCACTTACAACTAAAAACACTCTGTGGACATTCCACCCGGAAACTGAAGTGCCTTGTGTGCACTTCCAGCTTTGTCCACTGGGGGCAGTGGTTTGAATTTCAGCAAGCACAGACTGATTTCAGCAGCAAAACTTTTGACCTACTGTTGTCAAATTCACAATGAGATAAGTCTTCTTCGGAATCATTTGCAACACACTCAACAATCAGTGTCGTTTGGTTTCAACCAACTGCGTTCATTCAAATATGGCCCGTCATGACCCTTTCAAAAAATCTAGAGTTCTGGCAAACTAGCCACAAACTTGCCACAACTTTGCCACAGATTTACCACTCACTATTTTCACATGCAAATGAGGTTGTGATTCGCTGCAAATGTTTGCCAGAAGCTTGCAGCTCTTCACAGGTAGTGGTGAACCTGCAGCAAACCTTTGGCAACAATGGACAATTTGCTGCAAGTTTGCCGCAAAGCTCATTTGCATGTGAAAATGATCAGCGTGAATTTGTGGCAAATTTGCAATGAACTCTTTATTTAAGGGGATGTGTTGTGCCAGTTTTGAGACTGGTAAGAATCAGGGTGCTTTCACACTTGCACTTCTGTTGTGCACCCGGGTTCGAATGACATCAAAGTTCGGTTAATTTGGATGATGTGAACGGCATTTTCCGAACTCGGGTGCGCACCCGCGAACCGCACCTAGGTCCACTTGAAAAGGTGGTCTGGGGTAAGGTTCATGTGAACTTTGGTATGGTTCGATGCTGATATGAATGCAATCGTACCAAATCACGGACGTGAACCGCTTGTGATGGCGTACAAATCATGTCTTTACAGGCTTGCGATCGCAATTATTGTGGTATAATGCATTTCTCATACCTGCTTGTCTCCAAATAAATCCCTTTCAGAGAGCAGCTCACATTCTTCACATCTCTTGCAATGCATCCACGAGCTCGCGGCAGACAAACGCTAACATTCTTCACATCATTGCACATTCAATACATCCGCGGTAGATGAACACAAGTGCTGTTCTGTGCATGGTGAGTTTTCATGGTAAATCCAAAGATATGAACTTTAATACTTAACTTAACACAATGACTTCTTCTCGAGTTGTTACCTAGCTGCCGCATGTACTCATGTTAATGACTGTGGCAGGGAGGAGTGTGGGGCTGGGTCGTGATGCTGCACACCCGGGCCCTAATCAGGCTAATCAAGCCCTCGAGAGGGATAAAGGCGACCAGAGGTGGCAGTTCCAGAGAGAGAGAGTTACGGACAGCTGCCCGGCATGTGTTTGTCTTTTTGTTTAAGATTATTATTAAATTATTATTTATATTGTTAAGCTGATTCTCCTGTTACACTGGTGCCGCAACCCGGGAAGGAAGAGGAATGCGCTGTCGTGGAGTCCTCGCCACTGCCATCCACCCAAAGGAGCAGCCGCGGTCATCCGCTTTTTGTTTAAGTTTATTATTAAATTATTATTTATATTGTCAAGCCAGTTCTCACCTTCTCCTTTCCATTGAACTTCATTACAATGATGTAATTGGACTGCGGTTCGGAACAAAATAATACAATGTTAACAGACACCAGTGTGGGCAGCGGGAGGGGGAAATGAACTCGGGTTCGGTCCGAGCAATCGAACCAAGTGTGAAAACACCCTCAATAACATTTGATGTCATCAAGCATGACACGCTCAATGTAAAGTCTTGACACGCTAAGTTTGAAAATGCACATGCACATATGAATATGGAGAGAAATTGTCAGTGAATAACGACTTAAACTTCAGTCTGTTCCTCACACAAAGCTAATTTATGACTCCAAAAGATTTGGAATATACAGTAGTGCATAAGTCATATCGACTATTTTCATGGTACTTTTTTCCTTTATGGAGCGTGACAGCCCCGTCCTGCATTGTAAGGGAAAGAATGACAAGAACATTCTGTCTTTCATCTACTTTTATACTGGCCAGCAGGTTGTCTTATTACAGTTATCTCAATCAGCATGGCCCTATCTCTTCTACTCTGACATCTTCATTAGTGGCCATTCACAGCTGCTGTTTCCCCACAATGCAACTTTAGTGAACAGGATTTGGCTTGTGTTTCTCCCAAAGCGTCCCTTTTATTTAGGTATGATAAGAGATTATTGTGTAGTCAGCGATGGACTATCACGTTTTCAGGTAGACAATGCTCAATCACAATGTATTGAGCTTTCTTCTATGATTCTCCTTTTTTTTTTTCACTCGGTTTGTGTTAAGAAAAGGGATCTGATGAGACATGCAGATGGAGAGAGAAAATGAGACCAAGATGAGAAGAATGAAAGCGTGAAGGAAAAAAGACAAAAAGTACAGAAACAAATGACATACAATACACCGTGTACTAACTCTTGTGTATAATTTTCCAAAGGGTTGTATCAACCTTTTTACTACACAGAAGGAAAATTTGCCATTTTTCAATTCAGGCGGATGACGTTACAAATGCTCGACCTCAAATTTTATTGTTGCTGCTAGCTTTAGCACATTAGCTAACCTGATACGAGTGCCCCAAAATGTTTTTCACATAATTAAAGGATTGACATTAAGTGTGGTGATGGTAAAGCATTCGACTAAAATTTGTAAAGCGCTGTCTTCTCCAAATAAGTTTTGATAGGTTCTGCTGACACCATCTTTTTTGTCAGGCCAGCAAGACAGCCAGGAAACCCCCTTATGCTACATAGGGCAAGCTGCCACCAATTGAGTGCATTAAATGTTCAACATTACACACTTTGTTTTTGGTTGAACAAGTACAATATCCAGGTAATTGTAGTAGGCCTATTTTACGTCTCGTTGCAAGTCAGTCCACTTGGCGGCCATTGTTGGTACGCTCCTGGGCAGCTATTTTCTAAAAGTGGCATAAAAGTACAGTTCTTATCTACTTGAATTGGGAAAGACCGAAATCTCCAAAACAGCTGGTCAAGATTACGATCAAAAGGACATATTTCACATCAGCAGTTAAATCTGACAACACTGGTATAATAAATTGTGCTTCTTTAGCTCAGATCATGCTAAAAACAATATTTTTCAGGCTGGTTCAACTAATGCGTATGCGCGTTCTCGAGTTGACTAACAGATGTGATTGGCGATTGGGTCTTTTTTTCCTGTAAGGTGGGACTTCCTTTTCTACATCCACCATTAAACGCGCCACATTGAGTGAATAATTTTTCTCCCATTCATTTTAATTCAACTGCTCCGTCTCGAGCTAAGTAGTCTCTGATTTTTCTGTGTGAGCACATTGTTCGCACTACTTAGGGGCTGTTAAAACCGAACGCGTTTTCGCCGGCATCCGTCCGCGCTGTTTTTCAGTTATTTTTCCGTGTAAACATGCGCTAGACTGACGTCAACCATTATTTCACACAAATGATTTGCACAACCTGAGACTGAGTAATTCAACTGATTTTTTAAATTTGTAAATCACTGAACTCTGCAACAATAGCCCAGTCCTCTTTTGCAAAATTGCTCAATCGGCGATGGACAGCAATTTTGAGGTCTCTCCACAGATGTTCAATAGGGTTGAGGTCTGACTGGGCCACTCAAGGACATCAATTTTCTTCATTTTTAGCCACTCCAGTGTTGCTCTGTCTTTGTCCTTAGGGACATCGTCCTACTGAAACAAATTATTTTCAGTTGCCCCAGGCAGAGTGACTGTAGTTCCAAATTTCTTCCACTTCTGTACAATGGACTGCGCTGAGCTCCGAGGTATGATCATTGCCTTTGAAATGGTCTTGAATCCTTCCCCTGATTTGTGCTTCTCCACAATTATATCCCTCACTTGCTTGAATGCTTTTTTGTCTTCATTTTTGTTTGTTCAAAGGAAAATCCAACCATACAGTTTGATCTTATAGAGAGGGAAGGTATTTATGCATATCATAAACTAACTGAAAGCAGTTGATCCACTAATTTCCAACACTAGTGGAGACTAGAGGTCAACCGATATATCAGTTTTACTGATTGATCTGTGTCGACAATTTTTTTATTTAATTTATTTTAATTTTATTTATTCCTCCATGTTCCTCTGTGGCCAAAACCCATCATCTGGTGAATATATAGGCTACAAAAAGCTTAATTTTGTGAATATTTACAGATAGAGCATTGTAACAGAGCCAGGACTCTTTCACCGTCACCGTTTATGGACTAATTCACAATTATTAATGCGAAAAGTTATAAAAAAAAGACATGCATGACAACTGATCGCTGATTATCTACTATTAATGAATTACTACTCATATAGTATTTATTAGCCTATCCTCCTGAGACCCTGCGTCCACATACGTGGACATTACGTTTTGGCTTCGCTATGCACAACGCATAATTTCATTTCATTTAAACTGACTGATCTCAGTTCAGGAGACTCTGGGCTGTCAGTAAAGGGTTAAACATTCGACGCACAGAGTCATGTGATCAAACAACATGCTGTCGATCACAGCAGAGTTTGTGTTTGGGAGAAACGCCAACAAAACTACATCTGGTAAGAAACCTAACAAAGATTTTACATTGAAACCTATTTGAGTCAAAAGATTAGAGTCTCTAGTTTCATCTGATATGCCTTTTATTTTATTTGAGTGATTAATTGTGAAATGGCATACTGTTAAACACAATGACCACATTTGTGGACTGTATGCTCAGTTTCAGTTAAAATATCACATTGAGAATCAATGGATGGATCCAAAAATAAGGAAAATGCTGCTTTCAGAGGTGCTATTAGGAGTTTGGATGAAAATAAGGTGCCTTTCAAACTGTTCTGTGACCAGTGCAGACAGACAGCACACTGGAGGTTAAGTCATGCAAGGGAGCAAGAAAGCATACTATTGCTCTCTATACAGCCAAGTTCATTCAATCCAAACTCCTTTTAAAAGTTCAGTTTCAGGCTACAGATGATGTTTGGACCACTCAACATGTTTAGATTCAGAATTTATATGTATAATTTTATTTTAACATGGTTGGCAGTGATTGGATGATGCTGGCCATTACATTTAATCAGAATTATTTATACTAATTTCTGATGTAATGTCTGTAACGTCTCAAAAACATGAATAACCAACACTCCTGGAGACATAATAAACAATTTGATAATTTTCTATAGCTTGGTATTATTTAAAATTCCACAGCTTAGTCCCGCTGTCCACATATGTGGACATCAATTTTTAGGAAAACTCTTTGGTCTTTGTTTATAGTTTTTGTGGCTGGATCCTTACACTAGTGTTGGGTGAGTGCACTTGGCTTTGAGTTTTATCATGGCCATGTGCACTTGTGTCTGTGGGTGCATCTCAATCAGCTCCCTAGTTCAGTACTCAAGGCACTGATCAGTGAGTCGGCCATTTCTAGAGCTGTCTCAATCGCAAAATCGTTCCACTGCACTGAAACGTTCGCTCCCTAAAAAATCCCACAATACACCGTAAAAACCAGGGAGCATTGTTGCTCACTATGTTCCCTTACCGGAAATGTCCTCATGTCTTCTGAAGTCTCTCAAGTCGTAAGATGACGAGCACAAGTGTAAAACTATGAAGTACAAGCCTGTTGTTTGTAATGTCTTTCATTCATAATTACCATGAAAGTGAAACAATCTTTTAAATACTTAAGTTGTTTAAAAAAATGGTTTAATATACATTCCTATATATTTTTATTTCTTTATTGAAAATCTTCAACAAAAATGAATGTTAGTGTCATTTATACAGCAATGAAGCTGATTAATAACAGCTGCGCCTCAATGCGTGAGCTCGTTAATGTGTCTCAGGATCATAACTGTCCCAATGTTTAGTGGATGAACACCCTTAGGGTACGTTTACACGACAACGATGTGCTAAAAACGGAAACGTTTTTCCTTTGCATTTTTGAAAAGTTTCGCGTACAGACGACAACGTTGTTAAACGATCCCCGTTCACACGGATCCGCAAAAATGACTAAAAACGCTGTATTATGCATGCCAGGCCAGTAGTTGGTGATGTCACTTTGTAAAGAAACACTACGCACCTGCGCGCATAAGCATTCTTCCACAGAGCGGTGAAAACAACAATGAAGATGGCGATCGCTGTTCGTAGTAGTGATGCAGTAAATCTACACTTTGCTGGAGAAGCATCAATAAACTCAAAATCTTGAGCAGCACAAACACAGTCCTGTAGTCCGCCATTGTAGTTTTGAATGTCTCACGCGTTGTTTTGTAATACGCGTGCGCATGACGTCATCATTTTCACAAATTTGCGTTTTTGTATGTTTACACGGAGACGATAACGGCATCGTTTTCAAAAACGTGCACTTTGAAACCCGTTTTCAAAAGTTTGCGTTTTCAGGCCCCAAAACGCCATTGTCGTGTAAACGAACAGCCAAAACACATCAAAAGTTTTGCGTTTTTAGTTGAAAACGTTGTCGTGTAAATGGCCCCTTAGTGCACAAATTCGTGTTCACGATTTACTGATTCACGACATAGGGAGCTGATTGAGAAACAGGGTGTGACTTTTGTGATTATCCCACCCCCTCGTTGGCCTGGATATCTGTTGATATCTGTATTAGTTGACTGTCCTCACCTGTTCCCCTCATTACCCTCCTCATTTCCTTCACTTTATATTCTCCTTGTGTTGGTCTGGTCTTCATCAGTTCATTGTCAATTTGCCTGTCTTGTCAGTCAGCTTAGCTCTGTTTTCTGGTTAATGCCCCAGATTTGTTTCCAGTGCCTTCTATTTGATTCCCAACCCCTGTTTGATTCAGTTGTTTATGTTCGTGTTTTCCCTCTCATGGGGTTTTTCCAGACAGGCT
This sequence comes from Myxocyprinus asiaticus, assembly GCF_019703515.2. Classification (NCBI taxonomy): domain Eukaryota; kingdom Metazoa; phylum Chordata; class Actinopteri; order Cypriniformes; family Catostomidae; genus Myxocyprinus; species Myxocyprinus asiaticus. The sequence continues at coordinate 4,973,774 of NC_059392.1, read as the reverse complement.
GGCTTTAGTCTGGGTTTCTGTTGTTTTTGCATCTAACTTTTGTGTTATTGTTAATAAAAGTCATTTTGTTCAATTTCTGGTCTGCGACTGGCTTCATCTGTCCATGAACATGACAGCTACTAGTTACACAATAAAAGGGAGAATGAAAAAAGCACACAGCAGTCACACAGGGGTCTCAGGAGGCTATATAACAATGTTTACTTCATAGTGATTCTATTGTAATACATTGTTGATATTAAGAGTGCCCATTTTGTTTCCCATATGTGTGTGTGTGTGTGTGAGTTGGAAGCACAAACATGTCAAAATAATAGTCCACGGTGCATTTCAGGTTTACTTAAAATTAAAATATAATTTACTTTTTTGGTTATTATTGGGATTATTTTGGTTGCACAACAAACACACATATGGGATTTTACTCATTTTGGAATCTTGTAGCTTTTATGTCTGTGCCTGTCATAGTAAGGAAATACATTTTAAAAATATCAGCCGATTAATCGGTTATCTGCCTTTTCCACCATCTTAGTTATCAGTATCGGCAAAATCCTCTTTCGGTCGACCTCTAGTGGAGACTGGAGCAACAAATTGGATGTGTTTATATGACAATAACTTGCAACAAAGCAAGGTTTACCTAATAATTACAAAGGGTTTTAATTTGTTTTGGATTTTTTGGTTATTTGTCATGATAGACAATACTGTGTAACAGCTTGGCAAAAATGACATACTTTAATATATTCAAAATGTGGAATCTGACACAAGAAATGGTAAAGAAAAATATACTGGGGGCTGAGTACTTTTTCAAGGCACTGTATGTACACTCACTGAGCACTTTATTAGGAACACCTGTACACCTATTATTCATGCGATTATCTAATCAGCCAATCGTTTGGCAGCAGTGTAATACATAAAACCATGCAGATAAGGGTCAGGAGCTTCAGATAATGTTCACATCAACCATCAGAATGGGAACAAATATGATCTCAGTGATTTTGACCATGGCATGATTGTTGGTGCCAGACGGGCTGGTTTGAGTATTTCTGCAGTTTCTAGAGCAGGGGTCGGCTGTGATTACTCAGAGTGGTGCCAAAAACAAAAAACATCCAGTGAGCGGCAGCTCTGCTGACGGAAACACCTTGATGTTGAGAAAGGACAACGGAGAATGGCCAGACTGGTTCGAGCTGACAGAAAGGCTACGGCGAACCTTGAGGCGGATGGACTACAACAGCAGAAGACCAAGTCGGGCACCTTATTAAGACCATAGTGTTCCTAATAAAGTATTCAGTGAGTGTATATGTTCTTCTGGAACATTTATTTGTCTAAAAAGACCATAACCGTGGGCTTGTCTTTTAACTGAAACTGTGGTCTTCAAATGATGAAACTGTTTGAATGTAAAACACTTTTTCTTAAGACCATTATCAGTAGACACAATGAAGTGCCCATTGCAGAGGGCAAATACTTGATGTAGGGTTACAGGAAATGCGTATAGAAATGTACGTTACCAATGTGATCACGTTGAATTGCAGGTATTTTTCTTGTCGTGATTGCAGGACTTCAACACCACAACTTGTGTGATCATTAAAATGATGGCAAAAGAACACAATCACAAAACCTCTGATGCAAATAATGCTGCAAACCACTTGAAAATGAAGAGCACTTCAGCATTCGGCCTGCTCCTTATTTGCATCGTTGGGACTGTGGATAAGCTGTTATGATCATGATGAACATTTGAAAGTAGACAAAACTGAGTTTCATACGTTGATGCTAAGTAGGTGACATAAGAATAAAGTTTGATGATGTTTCTAGTTGTTTTGGCGGGCACTTTTGGCGGGCAGTCTGCAATGTCGTCGACTTGGCCAATAGCGCCATCGTGCGGATGAGAAGGGCACGTCAATAACAACAGCTATGGAATACTAGATTACTCCATACTGCATACTGTGCAGTATATACAATATACTAAATGTTATATATATATATATATATATATATATATATATATATATATATATATATATATTATGTGAAACAGTGTGCAAACAGAAATGTTTTAAACATTGGTGTAGGCCTACTTCATTGTTTGTCACATTTAGTACAATGGCATCCAGTTGTTGTTTTTTTTCATTTTGTGTAAAACATTTTTTATAGTCCAATCATTTAATAACTCAAGAGATTAGATATTTAGAATGAAGATATCAAGAATAGGAAATATCATATGTGTATATAAACCTCTTTGGAAAACGTAATCATCTTTAGGGTATGGAAAAGTACAAAACCTAAAATGGAAACTGCAATATATCTCATATATGAAAAATGCCCACTAGGGTTTTTATAACCAAATTAAAATAGCAAGAGTACAATTGATTGATTTATTCGTTTTTTATTATAATATGTTTATATTCCACTTTACAAATTCTTCCTGATGCAAAAAATCCCTTATTTATCAGAGCAGTTTTTGGCCTAAATTGGTCATCATGATCTTCATACAGACATGATCACAGAATACACAGAATTTGTATAATAAATTATTCAAAGAAAACGGGCAAAAAAGTTACCATTAATAACTGAACAACAAAGTTTGCACCAAGTTTCAAACGAGGTCAAAAATGTCAACATCTAATTCTCCAGTTTTTGAAACAAAACAGATTCTTTCGTACGATTAAAGTAACAAGTAGCTAAAACAAAAGCAATATACAATCACAAAACAAACCATGCTGCGTAAACTGGCTACTTAGACGATGTTCCTTTAAGCTACACTAAACACTAAAGCTGGACTGTTTGAAATCTCAAAAAGCTAAATTGAGAAATTGGTGTATTATAACAACAGATGACACATTCAGAACATCAATGAGAACTTTGTAATGAGCGAAAACACATTCAAAGTAAAGTGACAATGCATTCAAAACAAGCAAAAGAGATACAACTGAGATCAAAGCGGAACTCGCCCTTTGATCTAATGACTTCATAATGTTCTATGATGTAACAATGTGTACTGTTGCATTGTAATTATGTAACAAAGCATCAAAGACACAATGTAACACTGTAACGTTTTTGTGCAATTACTGATTTGCTCAGTTTTATGGCAACGCAAGTGAGATCAGGCATTAAATGTACAAACTTTCATTGTGTAAATGCTGATCCACAATCAGCTGATGTCCGTCATATCCTGATTTATAACATTATATTGTCAAAGGTGACCTGACCAAAGAACAGCATTTTTGTCTTTGAATTTTTATAGATAAAATCAGCAACACGTCACATATTGGGGTCATGGCTAGTGTGGGGGAAAACAAATCCTGCATGGTTACAATAGTTACCCATTCATTTCTTAGGGCATATTACATTTCGAACAGATTTTGATTTTTTTTTCCCGACATTCAATTAAATACAATAAGCTAATTAAATTAGCAATACCATAAAATGTGTTTTTAGATTTTATTAAAAAATGTATTTATGTATATTTGCTATTAGTTACATACCAGTACAGTTTTACGATTAAATTTGGTTGTTTAGTTGATGTTAATTGAATTATTTTAGCCTAATGTTTGTTACCCTGATCATTTAATTATATACATACTGCTCTATATATCAATAAAATGATATAATATATCATAATATATATATGGCAACCACAGCTGCCATTTTTTCCCCCATAGGACCAATAAACAAAAATGTTTTACAGTGTACTGGAAATTACTCTTAATTTCCCCTATAGAAATAAATAATTAACTACAGGTATGTATGGTAAACGACATAAAATTTGCCAACGGTTGGGTGATTCCTTGCTAAACGTCATTATTTACTAATTTAATGCCAGTTCACCTTGAATTCGGATCATTACAGATCATTACATTCCCAGAACAGACCTTTCCCAAAGTCATTTTGTTTAACAATCACTCGACAATATATAATTCAGCACAATAAATATAGAAACACAATACAATACAAAACAAGGCCTCAGAAGAGATGTCTTTGAATTGTTCTCTGAGAGATTACAAGACTGAACAGCGCTAACATCCTGCCACATTATCCAGAGCTTCACATGTTTAAGAAGATTCCACACATTTTTTTTTTCAGTAACTGAAATTCCTGCATTTTTGTTATAAATTATGGAATCTTCAAACTGTGTTTTCTATTTCCTGGATCTTATGATAGGCAAGTGAGTGTGTGTGTGTGTGTGTGTGTGTGTGTGTGTGTATGTGTGTATTAACAGTCCGAGTCACGGAGTCATCATCGCGGCTTTGACGCCCAGAGATAGAAATGTGCGGTCACAGTAAGACGCAGTGCAGTCTCTGGGACCCCGAAGGTCTGTCCGCCCGCCATTTGGCCTTTCCCTTCTTCTTTAGACCCCGTTCTGGGATCTGCTGACTGTAGATTTGGAAATAAGAGATTAAAAAGATAGAAATGAATGTCAATAATATGATTTGTAGCGTACAGAGGGTAAAGCATAGATGTAATCTGTCCGATTCAACTCACCGTATAACTCTGACGAGCTCGTGAAATGCTTTGTCTACATTCATGGGTGGATCTTTTGCACTCGTCTCAATATACGTGATCTAAAAACATAAAAAATATGTATACTATAGTGACAGACACATTTAGATAAAAAGATATCCAAAAAAAACTTTTTCCTGCTGAAGTATAAGGACAGGTCGGTCAAAATGTACCTAATAAAGATCCCTGGCCTTACTGTCTATGATTCATCAGTGCACATTATTCCCAAGAAAAATAAAATAAGGATGCACGATTTATACTGGCTGCCGGCTAATTATTGGCCAAATACTGGGAAAATCTAAATATTATTATTGCGCCGATAGTGGAATTACGGCCAATATTTTCACAGATAATTTGTTATGGTTAATTTAAGCATATGGATACAAGGATAACCATAATAAATATAGAAATGGACACAATATAATTTATGCAAGTGTAATGTCATTTATTTCTCATTCAAATCTGCATTCATCTATAATATAGTCAAACTTCCGGTCGTTACTTCCACCGAACTTTAAATAGCAGCAATCTTTCAAACGACACCCATTTTGTTTTAAGTTAGCAGTTTTAAATTAATTAGCTTATAGCTCCAGTTTAAATCGCAAGGGTTTAATAAAAACAGAAGTAGCAGTTATCGGTATTGGCCACAATGATCTGTGAATTATCAGTTTTTGGTATTGCCCAAAAAATTCCACATCGGTTCTTTAAATATCGGTTATCGTATCGGCCACAATGAGCTGCGAATAATCGGTTTTCGGTATTGGCCCAGAAATTCCACATCGATTCTTTAAATATCGGTTATCGTATCGGCCACAATGAGCTGCGAATAATCGGTTTTCGGTATTGGCCCAGAAATTCCACATATATTCTTTAAATATCGGTTATTGTATAGGCTACAATGAGTGGCGAATTATCAGTTATCGGTATTGGCCACAATGAGCTGTGAATTATCAGTTTTCGGTATTGGCCCTGAAATTCCACATCGATTCTTTAAATATCGGTTATCATATTGGCCACAATGAGCTGCGAATAATCGGTTTTCGGTATTGGCCCAGAAATTCCACATAGATTCTTTAAATATTGGTTATCATATTGGCCACAATGAGCTGCGAATAATCGGTTTTCGGTATTGGCCCAGAAATTCCACATCAATTCTTTAAATATCGGTTATCGTATTGGCCACAATGAGCTGCGAATAATCGGTTTTCGGTATTGGCCCAGAAATTCCACATAGATTCTTTAAATATCGGTTATCGTATCGGCCACAATGAGCTGTGAATAATCGGTTTTCGGTATTGGCCCAGAAATTCCACATCGATTCTTTAAATATCGGTTATCGTATCGGTTTTCGGTATTGGCCCAGAAATTCCATATAGATTCTTTAAATATCGGTTATCGTATCGGCCACAATGAGCTGTAAATAATCGGTTTTCGGTATTGGCCCAGAAATTCCACATCGATTCTTTAAATATCGGTTATCGTATCGGTTTTCGGTATTGGCCCAGAAATTCCATGTAGATTCTTTATATATCGGTTATCGTATTGCACTGAATATGTTGTTTCACACAGATTAATTTCATATACTGTCATATTACAACAGATAAATGTTTTAGGAATGCCATTTCACTCACATTGTGTTTACAGGCCATTTCACGTCCCTGCTCACTGGTGATTTTACGTAAATGCACCAGGTCGACTTTATTCGCAACCAGAACCATAGGAAAACAATCCCTGCGAAACAGCCACAATAAATGTATTAAAATGTATATCTGTGTTTAAGTGTGTTTTTGAGAGACACACAGTCTGCACGTCAAATTAACGAATGACTGTTTGTGTGTGTTCATACCTGTCCTTCACTCTTAGTATAAGTTGATGGAAACGGTCCACATGTTCAAAACTGGCTTTATCAGTCACTGAGAAGACAATGAGAAACCCGTCTCCTGTCCTCATGTACTGCTCTCGCATCGCACTGAACTCCTCCTGTCCGGCTGTGTCCAGAACTATACACACAGAACAGGGATCATACTCAAATTTATACACACAAAGACACACATATATATATATATATATATATATATATATATATATATATATATATATACTCACAACAAAGCTGAATGTATGTTTTTTCATAGTTAAATAAAATGTCAAACAATGTCTTGCATTTTATTATATATTGCACTATTTATATAAGTTTATATTTATATACAGTTTCTATTAATAAATAAGAATTATGTATAATTAAGTGTTATTATTATTCATAATTATATACACAGGTATGTACAGTATATCAAGGTCATCATTACTTATCATGGTTTTTAATCACATTTTTGCTGTCACTAGTTCATTTTAAATGGTCCTGTGGGGTGACAAATTATTTTTTTAAAGTACAAATACTCCAAGTACAGCAGTCTTTCAATTAACATGAGGTCATAAAAGCTGCATGCATAATAATAACAAAATAATTAGCAAAATTGAAAAATTGTTTTAGATGGATTATGGCATGTCACATCACAGGACATGTCAGCTTCCCAAAAGTATTTAATGTCAACTACCCATTTATTTGATTTTTTTTATATATATATTTTAAAATATCTTACTTCATATATAATATTTACATTTTAATCAATACAGAATAATTTTAAAACTAATTTAAATATGTAGATAATAAATACTTTAAATCTCATTTCATATCTCTTTAATTACCTCTTTTCTGGTAAATTAAAAATTTGGATATACTATAAATAGTCATATAGTTTCTTTAGGTAAAATATTATATTTATATAATATTATATATACATTTATATATATATATATATATATATATATATATATATATATATATATATATATATATATATATATACACACACATACACACAGTTGAAGTCAGAAGTGTTCATACACCTTAGCCAAATACATTTAAACTCAGTCTAATTTCAGTTAGGTCACTACTTTATTTTAAGAATGTGAAATGTCAGAATAATAGTAGAGAAAATTATTTATTTCAGCTTTTAATTCTTTCATTACATTCCCAGTGGGTCAGAAGTTTACATACACATTTAGTATTTGGTAGCATTGCCTTTAAATTGTTTAACTTGGGTCAAACGTTTTGGGTAGCCTTCCACAAGCTTCTCACAATAAGTTGCTGGAATTTTGGCCCATTCCTCCAGACAGAACTGGTGTAACTGAGTCAGGTTTGTAGGCCTCCTTGCTCGCACGCTTTTTCAGTTCTGCCAACAAATTGAGGGAAAAAATTGGATTGAGGTCAGGGATTTGTGATGGCCACTCCAATACCTTGACTTTGTTGTCCTTTTTGGAGGTATGATTGGGGTCAGTGTCCATTTGGATGACCCATTTGCGACCGAGCTTTAACTTCATGGCTGATGTCTTGAGATGTTGCTTCAATATATCCACATAAATTTCCTTCCTCATGATGCCATCTATTTTGTGAAGTGCACCAGTCCCCCCTGCAGCAAAGCAGCCCCACAACATGATGCTGCCACCCCCATGCTTCACGGTTGGGATGGTGTTCTTCGGCTCGCAAGCCTCACCCTTTTTCTTCCAAATATAATGATGGTCATTATGGCCAAACAGTTAAATTTTTGTTTCATTAGACCAGAGGCCATTTCTCCAGAAAGTCAGACCTTTGTTCCCATGTTCACTTGCAAACTATAGTCTGGCTTTTTTATGGTGGTTTTGGAGCAGTGGCTTCTTCCTTGCTGAGCAGCCTTTCAGGTTATGTCAATATAGGACTCGTTTTACTGTGGATATAGATACTTCTCTACCTGTTTCATCCAGCATCTTCACAAGGTCATTTGCTGTTGTTCTGGGATTGATCTGCACTTTTTGCACCACACTACGTTCATCTCTAGGAGACAGAATGCGTCTCCTTCCTGAGCGATATGATGGCTGTGTGGTCCCATGGTGTTTATATTTGCGTACTATTGTTTGTACAGATGAACGTGGTACCTTCAGGCATTTGGAAATTGCTCCCAAGGATGAACCAGACTTTTTTTTTCTGAGGTCTTGGCTGATTTCTTTTTATTTTCCCATGATGTCAAGTAAAGAGGCACCGAGTTTGAAGGTAGGCCTTAAAATACCTCCAATTCAGTACACCTCCTATCAGAAGCTAATAAAGCTAATTGTCTAAAGGCTTGACATCATTTTCTGGAATTTTCCAAGCTGCTTAAAGGCACAGTTAACTTAGTGTATATAAACTTCTGACCCACTGGAATTGTGATATAGTCAATTAAAAGTGAAACTATCTGTCTGTAAACAATTGTTGGAAAAATTAATTGTGTCATGCACAAAGTAGATGTCCTAAACGACTTGCCAAAACTATAGTTTGCTAATATTAAATCTGTAGTGGTTAGAAAATTAGTTTGAATGACTTCAACCTAAGCGTATGAATACTTCTGACGTCAACTGTGAACTATTCATATATATATATATATATATATATATATATATATATATATATATATATACACACACACACACACACACACAGTACTGTGCAAAAGTTTTAGGCACTTGTGAAAAATGTTGCATAGTGAGGATGTCTTCAAAAATATTGAAATAAATAGTTTTCATTTATCAATTAACGTCATACAAAGTTCAGTAAACATATAAAAGCTAAATCAATATTTGGTGTGACCACCTTTGCCTTTAAAACAGCACTAATTCTCCTAGGTACACCTGGATACAGTTTTTCTTGGCTGTTGGCAGATAGGATGTTCCACACTTCTTGGAGAATTCACCACAGTTCTTCTATCTATTTAAGCTGTCTAAATTGCTTCTGTCTCTATATGTAATCTAAGACAGACACGATGGTCAGTGGAGGGCTTTGTGGGGGCCATGACATTTGTTGCAGGGCTCCCTGTTCTTCTGTTCTAATCTTTTCTATTTGCAAAAGTAATGTTTGGGAGTCTAACATTTATATTTCCTATTGACACACTAAAGCTGAAGATATAAATAACCATCTTAAGACAAATGCTTTTGTGAAACATCTTATGTGCCTAAGACTTTTGCACAGTACTGTATATTATATATTATATATATATATATATATATACTAGAGGTCGATTGATAGTGGATAGAGGCCACTAACTGATTAATTGGCCAATAGTTTTTAAAATCGATTTATTAAAATCGTCTTTCCTTGCTGTGACTGGCACAGACATTAAGGCTACAAGAGTCCAAAATGAATAAAATACCAAAAGCAGCTTATTGTGCAAACAAAATTCCAATAATAACCAAAAAAATTACGATTTAGTGCACAACGTGGAAATTTTAACTATAAACAAGCCTAAAATACAATGGGACATTTTATTTAAACAAAATGATAGAGACTGGGCCCTGTTACATTGCTCAATATGAAAGTATTTAACAAATTAAGCTTTTTATAAAGCCTATATACAGTGCATTCAGAAAGTATTCAGACCCCTTCATTTTTTTCACGTTTTGTTATGTTGTAGCCTTATGCTAAAATGCTTTAATTTATTTATTTATTCACATCAATCTACATTCCATACCCCATAATGACAAAGCAAAAAGCAGATTTTTAATAACTTTGCAACTTTATTAAAAAGAAAAAAACTGAAATATCACATTGACATAAGTATTCAGACCCTTAACTCAGTACTTAGTTGAAGCACCTTTGGCAGCGATTACAGCCTCAAGTCTTTTTGGGTATTGCTTGCACACCTGGATTTGGGGATTTTCTGCCATTCTTCTCTGCAGATCCTCTCAAGCTCTGTCAGGTTGGTTGGGGACCATCTGTGGACAGCCATTTTCAGGTCTCTCCAGAAATGTTCGATTGGGTTCAAGTCCGGGCTCTGGCTGGGCCACTCAAGGACATTCACAGAGTTGTCTCTAAGCCACACTTGCATTGTTTTGGCTGTGTGCTTAGGGTCATTGTCCTGTTGGAAGGTAAACCTTTGGCCCAGTCTGAGGTCCTGAGCGCTCTGGACCAGGTTTTCATTAAGGATATCTCTGTATTTTGCTGCGTTTAGCATTCCTTCAACCCTGACCAATCCCCCAGTCCCTGCCGCTGAAAAACACTCCCACACTATGCTTCACTGTTGGCATGGTATTGTGCAGGTGATGAGTGGTGCCTGGTTTCCTCCAGACATGATGCTTGGAATTGAGGCCAAACAGTTCAATCTTCATTTCATCAGACCAGAGAATCTTGTTTCTCACTGAGAACTTGGCTTCTCTGAGGGTGCTTTATGCCGCCCACACACTATACGACTTTCAAAGTCGTCGATTTGCTGTTCTTTTCACACTACACATCTGTCTGTCTGTATCTTGAAGTTGCTGTGGTTTGAACATTACATAAGAGATCGGCAACAGGGGGTCACACATTACAAAACAGTTCACTAGGAAGAATCCCCGACAACTTTTGTCTGGTCTCCAAACTACGTTTCACAACAAAACGCACGTGAGAAGTGATACAGGAAATGACGTAAAATGACGCGTGAGACAGGACAAGTTGTTTGTGTGCTGATTTGCAGCGATAAACCAAAAAGGAAAAATAAAAGAATATGGAGGAGAGAATGGTTGGGGAGACGCGTGCAGCAAGGATTGTCTGTTCTGCAGAGAGAGTTGGAGGTAAATAAATGATTTTGCAATGAACGCAGGTAGCTGCCTGCTGGCGTTGTGGCTCGACAAGGACGTTTGTGCTTTGTTTTTGTTTCAAATAATTGAAAAGCTTATGTGTATGCAAATTTATTCTGATAGAAACTACATTATTGTGCTCACCATACAAACAGATGCATGATAAGACTGGGTTCAGGGAGCAGCTGTGGATGACACATCAAAACACATTTCACACTGCAGGACTTGGAGTCGCAGACAGGTTTAGATATTTAAGCTGCTAAATATCTCTCAGGCATCTGCGATGGATTGGTGCATCTCTCAGATCACATCTTTGAAAATTCACACATAGCGATCGTCATTCACGGGAGCGAGCACCGATTTTCCTCTGATTCCGGGCTTTTGTCGGCGATCTCCATTAACTGACGGCGAGTGGAAAATCAGGGCTAAAATCATGTAGTGTAAACTCGGCATTATGTGCCTTGCACTGAGGAGAGGCTTCCATCTGGCCATTCTGCCATAAAGCCCAGCTCGGTGGAGTGTTGCAGTGATGATTGTCCTTCTGCAAGTTTCTCCCATTTCCACACATGATCTCTGGAGCTCAACCAGAGTGACCATCGGGTTCTTGGTCACCTCTCTTACGAAGACACTTCTCCCCCGATTGCTCAGTTTGGCCAAGCGGCCAGCTCTAGGAACAGTCCTGGTTGTTCCAAACTTCTTCAATTTAAGAATTATGGAGGTCACTGTGCTCTTGAGAACCTTCAGTGCAGCCAAATGTTCTTGTAGCCTTCCCCAGATCTGTGCCTTGACACAATCCTGTCTCTGAGCTCTGCAGGCAGTTCCTTTGACCTCATGGCTTGGTTTTTGCTCTGATATGCATTTTCAGCTGTTGGACCTTATATAGACAGGTGTGTGCCTTTCCAAATCATGTCCAATCAGCTGAATTTGCCACAGGTGGACTCCAATGAAAGAGTAAAAACATCTCAAAGATGATCCAGAGAAATGGGATGCACGTGTCATATTTCAAGTGTCATAGCAAAGGGCCTGAATATTTATGTCAATGTGATATTTCAGTTTTTCTTTTTAATAAATGTGTAAAGTTATCAAAAATCTGTTTTTTTCTTTGTCATTATGGGGTATGGAGTGTAGATTGATGTGAAAAAAATAAATAATTTAAAGCATTTTAGCATAAGGCTGCAACATAACAAAATGTGAAGAAATGAAGGAGTCTGAATACTTTCTGAATGCACTGTATATTCACCAGATGAAGAGTTTTGTTTGTGTGTATATAAGCTATCGGAAACCATCGGCATACATTTTTGCCGACAACCGATAGTTCCAAAAAGCACAGGTTAATCGTAATACCGATATATCGGTCTACCTCTAATTTGTACATTATTTTTCTCTATAATTACTTTTTTCTCTGTAACTTTTAAAATTAACTCTTAATTTTGTGATTTCTCTTTTTACAGAAATAATTTTTTGCCATAAATTACTGCTTTTGCTCTATTGTTGTGCATTTGATAAATAAACCTTGATTTGATTTCACACTGCCCCCTACTGGCCTCCCATTGAACTGTGTTACCGTCCAGAATTGCCCATTGTCCATCAATCTCTGTGTGTTTGAGGTACGAGTCCTCAATGGTGGGGTCGTAATCAGGGACGAAGATCTTTTGAAAGAACTGGATAGTGAGCGCACTCTTCCCCACGCCTCCGTCTCCCACCACCACCAGTTTATACGTGAGCAAGTTGTCCCCGGGAACCACGCTGGTCGCCATGGAGACAGCTACACCTGCAATACAGTGAGGAAATGGTGTCAAACGAGTGATGTTGCCGTCGATTGATGGAAACCGCTCACTCATAGATGCACAAAAGTATATTGGATGGAAAAAGGGTTGAGAAGGAAATGCTTCTTTTTTTGGTATCTGATACATCACATATAATTGCATTCATGTAATCAGTGCATGCAAGAACATGTAGGAAAGGAAGAGATAACCAGTGGGGGAAAAAACCGTGTAGGACTTTTAATGGTTTAAATGTCACTAAATGGACTCTATATTGGCATAAAGAGGCAGTGTACAGAGAAAGGCTTTTCCCAGACATCCAACTAGATCATCACGCACACAGGAAATACGGTCTAGACGAGACACTTGGATTGGCATGCTGTGAATTCACAGTGTGATCTCAGCTTAAAACTGCCAACAACGAAAACAGCTCAGACAGATTGACCAGTGAGCTAAAACCGTACAAATAAAATGACGTAAAAGATTTCCAAAAACACTTTAAACATTAAGCAACCACTAAAACATGAACACAACCTCTTATTATTTTTGTATTAAACGCAAAGCTTGTCACCATTATGTTAGAGTGTTGTGGGTGTTCTCAGGGCATTGCTATGTGATTGCTAAGGCACTACGAGTGATTTAAAGCACATTTGTATACAGTTACTAGGGTGTTCTGGATGGTTGCATGGGTCAAAAAAGCTCACCCCCAAGTTTATATGATATTGGGGCATAAAAAAAAGTCCAGTGGAATTTTTTGTCCGTTTTGCCGTCTGCCAGATGAAAATGGTAAAATTACTTTGCGAAAGTACGCATTTTTCCAATATTTTCAATATTAACCTACGTTCTACATCTAAACAATCAGGTGCGTGTCACTAAAAACGCAAGCAGTTCAGCAAAGTTATACACACAACTAGCTAACTGAATTATACAGTGTTTTAAACTTAAAATTAAACGCAAAGCTCGCCACCATTATAGTAGGGTGTTGTGGGTGTTCGACAGGGCATTGCTATGCGGTTGCAAGGCACTTTAAGTGATTTTAAGCACATTGCTATATGGTTACTTTTTTTTTTTTTTTTTTGCCAATTTAAGCATCTGCCAGATTAAAATCGTAAACCGCAAGTACACAAATGTGACTACTTGGCGAATGCATTGCCAATGTACCTAGCCTTATTACTGGTTTACATGACAGCAGGGCTAGGTAGCCGCTAGCTAGCTAGCTAGCTTTACGGTTAATATGATATTGTTTTATACCGAACAGGACAGCACTGACAATGCAATACAGCTATTGGAAAACAACAGCAACTCCGAAATCAACACCATCGCGGTTTAAGTACTATTTAGTAAACGTGCTTTCAAGATCCATTGCTCTGTCATGTCCACTAATTTTCTGACACAGGCAAGAAAGTCAGTGGATGCAATTACTTTTGCTATGGCATCCTTACAAAAAATCTAGAGTTCTTGCAAACTAGCCACAAACTTGCCACAAATTTGCCACTCACTATTTTCACATGCAAATGAACTTGTGATTGGCCACAAATGTTTGCCAGAAGTTTGCAGCTCTTTACCGGTAGTGGTGAACCTGCAGCAAACCTATGGCAACAATGTAAAATTTGCCGCAAAGCTTATTTGCCTCTGGAATATAATCAGTGGCAAATTTGCAATGAACTCTCGATTTTAGTAAGCCAACTACATCATGTACAAGTTACGTAGCTGACACATGTCGGGCCAAATCCAGGAAGAACATCATTTTCAGAAACGTAAAAATGAATGACCGTGAAGAGAGTGAAACGTCTGCTTTTTGGAACGTAACAACGCATGAAATCGAGCTTGCATAGCTAGAAGTGTCTGTGTTCAAATACTTGCGTTAAGTACTGTTCAGTGTGTTTCACCCTTAAAGGGATAGTTCACCCAATAATGTAAAGTCTCTCATCATTTACTCACCCTCATGCCATCCCAGATGAGTATGACTTACTTTCTTCTGCAGAACACAAATTAAAATTTTTAGAAAAATATCTCTTTGGGGGCCTGGGTAGCTCAGTGGTAAAGACACTGACTCCCACCCCTGGAGTTCGCTAGTTCGAATCCCAGGGTGTGCTGAGTGACTCCAGCCAGGTCTCCTAAGCAACCAAATTGGCCCGGTTGCTAGGGAGGGTAGAGTCACATGGGGTAACCTCCTCGTGATCGCTATAATGTGGTTCGCTCTTGGTGGGACACGTGGTGAGTTGGGCGTGGATGCCGCGGTGGATGGCGTGAAGCCTCCACACGCGCTATGTCTCCGTGGCAACGCGCTCAACAAGCCACGTGATAAGATGTGCGGACTGACGGTCTCAGACGCGGAGGCAACTGAGATTCGTCCTCCGCCACCCGGATTGAGGCGAGTCACAACGCCACCACGAGGACTTAGAGCACATTGGGAACTGGGCGTTCCAAATTGGGAGAAAAAGGGGAGAAAATCCAAAAAAACAAACAAACAAACATACAAAAAAATATCTCTGTAACTCTGTAGGTCCATACAATGTAAGTTAATGGTGGAAGTGAAAGTGGAGGTTTATAGTAAAAAAAAAGAAAGGATTTAAATATTGATCTGTTTCTCACCCACACCTATCATATCACTTCTAAAGACATAGATGTAACCACTGGAGTCATATGGATTATTTTATGCTGCCTTTATGTGCTTTTTGGACCTCCAAATTTCTGGTCACCTATCACTTGCATTGTATGGACCAACAGAGCGGAAATATTCTTCTAAAAATCTTAATTTGAGTTCAGCAGAAGAAAGAAAGTCATACACATCTGGGATGGCATGAGGGTGAGTAAATTATGAAAGAATTTTGAATTTTTTAGTTAACTATTCCTTTAAATCTGATCATTTTGGTAAACCTGTAACCCTAAATATGAGCAATAGTTAAAGTGATGCTTGCCTTGGATAAAAATAAATAAATAAAATAGCAGCACCCTTACACAAAACTACTGTGGTGGTCTTAGATGGTAATACCATGGTACATTAATATCATGTTATGGAACTGATAATCATATTCATATACCACAGTATTTAAAGTACATGGAATTCCAATGTACTCCATAGAATACCATGGTGCATGTCCAAAACACCATGTTATACCAGAGTACTGTTTGGTAGATTTTAGTTATGGAGACTCCAGCAGTCTCTACCCCACATTTGTTGTCAACTGTCAGTATTACACATCTTCTTCGCCCTTTCTGTCAACCACAATTCAGGGAAGTTCAGGATGTCCTGTCTGAAATCATCAGGTATATGAGTCCAGTTCTTAAGGATCACATGTCGGTAGAACCACCTGGTTCCCAAACAGCTTTAAAAGGCCAAGAAATCTCCTTTAGTGGTCCACGGAAGAAAAAAGCAGCTACTTTCTCTTTATGACTACATGAGTGTTGTCAAGGGTGGTGCTTAAATAAACCCACAAATTGGGTAAAGAAAAAGGAAACCACTTTAGATGATAGAGAGACACACCGATACACACTCTGTGCCCTCACATGTACCACAAATATCTGTGCATATGTGTGTGCTCACAGCTTGCATGTGTTCCTGACATGAATATTGTACATATCCAGTGTTGGGTAAGTTACTCTAATTATTACATCTTCTACTGTGTAATTAGATTAATGTTCTAAGTAATTGCATTACTTATTACTAATTACTTTCTAAAACCCTTATCAACCTCGACCAGATGAAAAATACAAGGATGGACATGAAACTGTTCTTTTAATTCTTTCAAATAAATCATATAAAATCAAATAAATTATTCATGAACTGGCCAAAGAATTTAAAGGGGCGGCGTTCAATTAGAAAACATATATTTTAACATTAGACGTTAAATATCGATCTTAAATTCACTATTGTTTTATATAGAATTGTTCTAGGGTCTATACAGTATTTAATGCAATTACATCAAAAGTAACTGTAATTAAATTACTGAAAAATTAAGAGTAATCCCTTACTTTACTTTTTCCACTGAAAAAGTAATTTGATTACAGTAATTAATTACTTAGTAATGCATTACACCCAACACTGTACATATCTGAGCTAAGCACATATTAATACACCCACCTTCATCCTTCTGTCTGGCTCGCCTAATGCATTACCCATAGTTGTATCTGTGATATGTGCATATCTATGTTCTTGCATTGTATGCACAGTTAGATTTCAATGAAACCATCAGCATCGTGCATTCTGAGAGTGCAATGTGTGTGTGTTTTCACAGCCTGATGTTGCAATTTACCAATAAAATCCCTTAATATGATAATGCATGATGCATTATGCATGATCAGACTCGTTAATGCTGCTTATGTATTTTAAAAGCATAACACAAAAAACATGTTCATCCTTCGTGTTGTTCATAAATGCAATGTAACTGTCATATGGTATTTAATGCTATGCATTAGAGATCATTACCGTATCACAAGACGACAGCATATGTCAGTAGCTCGATCCGTTTGCGCAGATGTTGCAGCCGACATAACCGAGTAATTGCACACACGGAAACGTTTGTATATTCGTTACACAACTGAATACACCGTGTGTTTAACGCGCGAGGAGCCGTTTTCAGTTCCTCACACCTCACGAGCGCTTGCAGTTTACACTGATTTACAGCGCCGGGAGGGGGGGGGACGGGTCAGTTTTTCGACAAATATCAAACTTATTTTAAACTCGTGAGGTTATATACTTGTCATACTGTCTGTTTAGACGGTCTATATCCACTATAAATCGATAAAGCATGTTTTTAATGAATATTAATAGAGTACTATCGGAAAAGCGATTCGACGTACACCCCTCTTCCTCTCGGTTTTGATACATTCTACTGTCAGAGCTCAGTTTGGTGGCACTTGCATGAGTCAATTCCTTATTTCAGAAGGAAACGTTTTATATTTGCATGTTTGTCTTCATGGCCTATGGATGTATTTTAGATAGTATTATATGTTTATTATTATTTTTCACTTAATACATTTATTATATTAATTTAATTGGATGAATAAAATAAATATACACAAATTATTACCAAATAATTAAATTAATTTGTGTAGGTATTTGTGTCAAATTAAGGCCAACTTTGCTGCAAAGTTGCAATTTTTAAGAGCAAACCATAAAAGATATTACTGTAAGAGTCAGTGGAGAGGCCCTTGCTTTTTAGCCAATCAGAAACGCTCTCCGCCTGTCAATCGTTTTACGCGTTGAGGTTTCCTGCCATCGGGTTGGCTGGCATGTCTTTGGAGGGCGGGGATTTGGAGAGAGGGCGTGTCGTTGAAGTTAGCGAAATGCTAAAGTTAGCAAAACATCTAAATCCTTATTTTTGCCACTGATAAAACATTTTCCGTTGTAATCTAAGGTTAAAGTTTAATTAATGTATTCAATGAGAACTAAGAATATTAAGAAGTTATAAATGTGATCTAGAAATTCCTCACATATCTCACAGGTAGACTTAGTTGTCATGTTACGAGTAGTTTTGCCCCAGTTTTTCAGCTGAATAAATAATTTAAACATGAATACATTTCTTAAAACTAAGCTTAAAGTAGTTGAGACCTTCCTGTCTAAAAGGAAGAGCTTGCATTTAGCTTATAATTTGCACATAAATTGAGGATTTTGCAATTTGCTTCTAAAAATATGATAAAACCTCATTTTCAATTTGGCATGGCTTTAAAACTAACAAAATGATCTTCCATTTCAAACCGACAAAATGGCATTCTATGAACTGACTGTTCAAAATTGATATGAATATTTCACGGCCCACGCTCCTTCCACAAAAGATAAGAGACAATTTGGTTTCTGGCTCAATTGTACACAAACAAATTATGTAATTTACTACAGGAGAATATGCTGGAAACAGATCTGTAGCAGTGATGTGTTCTAGAATCACCCTATGACTTCAGAATGGTTGCCTAGTAACAGAGAGGCCTTTTCTTGAACCCCATCCAGTAGTCTAATTCTCTTCCATACCTGCTTAAAAACGATCATTAGTGACTTTAGAACCTTTCCATCTTAAAATTACAGAGTTCAATTAAGAGTTCTTGTTTTATAGAGAGATAATATGATATAATTGTGCCCTTTGAAGTGTAGATTCAGGTCACTCTTTTGCAATAAGACTTACACATCTTGTCCAGTAGATGATGCTATTGATTATAGTTTATAAAATATTTGGAACACCTAAGGTGACACTTTTTGATCTTTCACGATACTACTGGGCTGGCCCCAGTTGTTATACATTTAGCATGTTAATAACTGACTTTTATGGTTAAAATGACAGACATATGCACATTTAAAATTCAGAGATTTTTCAAAACCCACAACGTATTAAAGGGATAGATCACCCAAAAATTAAAATTCAGCCATTGATTACCCACCTTTGTGTTGTTATAACCCTATATGACTTTCTTTTTTTTTTTCTTAACACAAAGTTAGAAACTGTGAAAAATATTGTGCTCAGTGATGTCATACAATGGCAGTTTATAGTGACCACCTCTTCAAGCTTTAAAAGGACACAAAAGTATAATTCAGAAGTCTAATAAATTATTCCATGAGACTCATGATTGTTATGAAAGGATGCGTTAAGGTTTGGTGAGAAACAAATCGAAATCGAATGTGTTATTTAGTGAAAATGTTCACTGAGCGTTGATCTCCTGTGTGCGTTCATGACAGGGCATGAGAGCAACAGTTCATACAGTCCCCTCGCGACATTGGGGCGTTCAAGTGAAAATGTTAGTTTATCTAAAAAGAGGTCCTCTACAGCGATAGCGACAACAGAACACAACACAGCTGCACACAAAACAGAAAACAGAACTTACTAAACATGTCTGAAGAGTTTGTGGTTGAAGAATTGATGCATTTCTATGCCCAGCCTTATTTTTTTGAACGGAGTATTCGGAAATCAAACAGAAACATAGAGGAGGCTACAGGCAGCCACAGTCACTCTGTGTCCAAACCTGATGGCAAACGACACGCGATAAAAGGTATATTTTCTACGGTAATCAGAGTTTTTGTCCTATCCAGCAGTGACGAGCGACGGTACATTCTATCGATCGCTTGTTTTCTATTTTCGGCATCGCGCGGGTAACTGCGTCCACTGTGAACTGGCACCGGTCCAAAACCTTTCAAAAAAATCAGGCTGGGCATAGAAATGCATCAATTCTGCAACAACAAACTCTTCAGACATGTTTAGTAAGTTCTGTTTTCTGTTTTGTGTGCAGCTGTGTTGTGTTCTGTTGTCGCTATCACTGTGGAGGACCTGTTTTTAGATAAACAAAACAAGTTTTCACTTGAACACCCCAGTGTCACGAGGGGTCTGCGTGAACTGTTGCTCTCGTGTCCTATCATGAACACGCACAGGAGGTCAACGGTCAGTGAATATTTTCACTAAATAACACATTAGATTTCGATTTGTTTCTCACCAAACCTTATTACATGCTTTCATAACAATCATGAGTCTCATGGAATAATTTATTGGACTTCTGAATTATACTTTTGTGTCTTTTTGAAGCTTTATGAATCTACCTATCTATCTATCTATCTATCTATCTATCTATCTAACTGTCTGTCTGTCTGTCTGTCTGTCTGTAAAGACTAAATGATAACAACCTATGTACTCTACATTCCAGGCCACGCCTCCTCACATAAGCCAGCCCCCTGTGATAATGTGGGCGAGGCCTGAGCGGTTGCGCCATGTTAACGCTGCACGTTGCAACCGCAACCGCCAGTAGCAGCAATTCAGAGATATATGCAAGATTATAGAGCAAAATAGTGGCCACAGAAAGAATTGCAATCGCTTTCGGGGTTTTTATTTAATGCACTGCACCTAAAACGATACCCGGATTGCATTTCCCTTTGGAATTATCATTTATAACTGTGCCAGATGCCTCTTTGAATTAAATGTAATGTGAACGTGTACAGCAATGTGGTTATTATTTTCATGCGGATGAGCTACTGTTGTGTCTTTCTCCCCCCTCCTATTCTCCTTTCATCATAATTGAAGATCATCTTTAAATCATTGGACTCTCCTGACCTGTATATGAAGGTAAGCATGCATTATGCGTTATATTTGTGTACTGGTGTCACCATCCATCCATCCATGCATGCATGCCCTTCCTTTTTTATTCCATTGCATAGCAACCAAACCAGCCAATGTAAGCTTCCAAATGCCCTAAATGATGCACAGGCAGTGGCATAAAGCATGCATTCACCTCCTTTGCCAAACTGAATGTTAAGACGGGTTGCATCCATGCAAATGCCTTTATGTAATGTTTCAGGGTTTAATTTGTGTTGGATGTCAATATAATCCAGGTTTATGATGCACAAATGCATGCAGTGCCTGTGATTGAGCAATGAATTGCATGCACAATGTGTTTAATTCTGTTCTCATTGCCTGGCAACCCTTTAAATTGCTTCTTTTCAACATACTTCAGATGTCATATTAGATATTACAGTATATGAGTCGTGTGTGTTTATGTGAGGTGCATGTCACATCTGTGCATCTCAACTGTGCCTCATTGTGCCTCCTTTTCTCTGTCACATCATTACATAACCCCAGTTCTCATCCTTTGCATGCAAATGATCTGGTTGCATCTACAGTGTAATGTCAAGATTTCCCAATATTTCTGCAATGTAACAGCATAAGGTTGGTTTTAATTGTTTTCTGGGCACTACGCAGCTCCCCCGGTTGAGTCGGTGACATCATCTCCTGTTCTGTCCCCCTGGTGTGTGTGTGTGTATGTGTGTGTAAGTGCGCATTCTTCAACAGACTGTAATGCAAGATCTGATAGGATGAAATTTCTCACTTGCGTGCCAATATTGATGTTTCATGCAACTCTACATTCAGATAAATGGTTTTTATTGCATTAGGTCAGGTAAGTCATTGATGTTTCTCTAAAGCTGGCTTTGGTGATCAAATCAGGTGCAATAGGTAACCAAGAGCATGAATGATGTGTTAAATGCAGAATTATGTACGAATGAATGAATGAATAACACAGGTGGCATGTAACAGACCCTTTAGTGGTTCTCAACTGGTTTTGCATCAAGACCCAGATTTGATTCTTCATGTAGGCTATACATTAAACAGTTTTGGAACTGTTTCTGAATGAATTTACTTAAATCAAGACGGTGCCTAAACAGATAAGTTTGCATTGGCCCTCTTAGTAGCATGAAAAACAAAACTGTTCAAATTTTGGAAAAATCATACACAGAAATTGAGCAACAGACATGTCTGTGATATAGTTAATACTTCACTGCTGCAAGAAAACCATGTTGTTGATAGATTTTATTTATTTTTTTTTTTTGGCGCAACAGGAGAAGACCTCAGTTGAATGCTGTAATTGACACTTTTCATGATAAGTTAATTGTGGCTAGTGGTAGGCCGATATATCGGGCAGGCTGATTAATCGGTTGATACTTGGTCGGTGCGTGAATATCTGTGATTATTCGCTTGGCCGATTAACAGAAGTATTACCTGTCGTTTTTGTCAGTTTTAAAGTCCAGGTTTAAGCAAATATGAGTGAATATTGTATAAAATAAGTGTTCGTTTCATTTTAGAAATTTTGTGTATATCTGATTTGCTGTTGTTAATTTGTATTATTTATATCTGCATTTATATCGGCCAACCTACTATCTAGATATTGGCATTGGCATTGGCCATTGAAAAATATCGGTTTGACCACTGTAATTGTAAACTTAATTATGTATGCAATTCATTGTGCAGCCCTAGATTAGGCCACATTAATCCGGATAAATTTGAAAACGCATCTTTTCTATGTTTTGGCCTTCGATCCACACTGAGACGCCATTTTTGTCTAGTGAAAACTGAGTTTTTCGAAAACGCTCTCTCAAGTGGATACATTTGAAAACGACATATTTGTGTTGTAGTGTGAGCTGGGTAAATGGAGATATTCGAAAACAATGGCATGTTTGTTGTCATGTGACGCTGTCATGTGATCCATTCAAACTAAAACAATCAAGATGGCGGCCAATGTTTTAGCGGCATTGTTGTGCTTTCCATCCACTTTGATAGCGTTGCTAAAGGTAAAAGTTACTTTGTAACTTTCACATTGCAACGGGAAGTTTGCTTGGAGTTGCTGTTCTGCGGCAGAACAAGACAATTGTGTTTCAGACAACAATTATTTTTACGTTTATTTTCGCATGCACAGTATGGGGTTTTAAGCAATTTCAGATGTTTCAGTGTGGACGAGCCAGTTTTGGAAATGCTTGAAAATGGCAGTGTGGATGGGGAGCATTTCGAAACGAAAACTTTTTTCAAATTGATACGGATTAATGTGGACATAGTCCTAGTTTACATGCACGGCAATATGCTGATAAGTGCCAAAAGCTAAATCTGCTTATTCAAAAAAATCTGACAATGCAAGAAACCTGCGTTTACATGAGATTTAAAGTTATTCAGTTATTCTCTGCTTTTGGTGTCAAAACGTAAATAGTTATGCTTACAACACTTGCACATATTAGATAAGCCGCTAAGAACGCTGGTATTAGTGTTTACAGGCAAACCAAAATTGGGATAATGGGTAAAAATCTACGTATGCCGATAAAGGAAAGCCTTACACATTGTTGGCTATTAAGCATAACCGTTAAAAGATCGTACATGTAAACGTTCAATGACATGACATGGGCTGAATGGTAAAATCGACAAATTTGTTTTTTAGATGATTTTATGCTCTCGTCAGCCAATAATTCACTGCACAAAACACATTGTATTTGCTAGTGAACTTTTTTAAATGTAGCCTAGGTTGTATTTTTTGTTTATCTTGCATAGTTTTGTTCAAGTGTTTTGAGGATGAGCGCATTTCACGCAACCTTTCCACATTGGCATCTGCCTAATTTGGCTAGCTTCTACCAAACGACAGATGAATTGCGCAGCATGGCCTTTAACGTCAACTAAAGGTATGGGAAGCGTTTTTTTTAAATTCCTTTTAAAATTATATGTCCAATTATAGGGTCAGTTGTATTTTAGCATTGTTTTAGCACTGTTTTCAGTGACCCACCAGTTGAGAACCACTGTTCTAGCATTGTTGCATTGGTTATAGGTTATAATGAATTCACATAAGAGAGAAGTATCCATAGGTAGGCAAAAATGGAAATATTTGGGTGGTGGTTTATGGGGGCTGACCTAGAGAGAGAGTTTTGAGGTGGGGGATAAACTCATTTTGTAACCCCACTGTCTGATCTGTACTCTGAGGTGTTGGTGGTATGCACCCCACTCAGTGGAAAATACTTGAGTGTATTTGTGTTTGTGGTATTCGATGACATCCGGGAAAACTTCTACAAAAGAGACATGTTCCACCACACTCTTTCTCTCACACACACATTGCATAGCTGTTTAGAAGGTTGTACAAAATGATTATCCTGTTTTGCTTTTACATAGGACAAATAAGGTTGCACTAGCGTAAGTATTAGATATGAAAGATATTTTTAGGACTTATTTGTGTATGTGATCTTTGTGACCTCACGGTCAATTTACTTAACCTCACGTTGTTCCAATTTTCCAAACCTGTACCCTATGACTTTCTTTCTCCTGTGGAACACAGAAGGAGATGTTAGACATAATGTTAGCCTCAGTCACCATTCGCTTTCATTGCATTCTATATCATAAAACAAATGTCAGCTGAGGCTAACGATGTGCCGAACATCTCCTGTTGTTGTGTTTTATGAAAATGATGACAGAATTATAATTTCTGGGCAAATTGTCACTTTAATTGGCGGCACTTGGTTGAAAGGCTTGACAGTAATTTTAAGGCACTGCTTGTAAAGCTACTTTGTAATGCTTAAATGGAAATTTTGATTGATTTGTTATTACATTTTATCTGACAATACCTTTCCATGTTTATTGTGCTGTAGATTAATGACTGTAATCAGTTGGGTGTGGGAGTTTGAATGGGTGGCTGTGAGCCATCTAAAAGGTCACATGTTTGCTCCTACAGGTCATGAACTCTGACTCTTGATTGTTTGCACAGCTGCCTTTTGCTGTTATGGGAACTTGTTTTGTACAGCACTGACATGTGTAAAGAGACTTTAGGTGCATCTAAATATGGAGCCACTGAATTTTTTTTTTTTTTAAATAAACTCACCCATTCCAACAACTGTGAATGACAAATTATGCAAATGGTTTCAAAATAACTTCCTGGGAAGAGAAAGCAGTTTTGTGTATTCTATGCAAAGGCTACTTTTGTCTTATTTGATTGTAAAAAAAAAAAAAAAAAAAAAACCCCAGGTTGTAAAGACTACCCTTACCTTATCCTAGCACCAGTAAATGTGCTGAGAATGTGTTAAGCCAGTATTCTCGGAAAGGGACTTTTTTTACAGCATCACATAAGCTCATAACCTACTCGCTGTGTGCTGGCTGCCCTGTGGTCGAATTTGGTAATTTCCACCCAAGTTATATTCACAACCCAGAGAAAAGCATTGTATTGTATATTGTGAACAAACAGGGTCTAATTGAGTGGCTATCTAGAGTCAAAGACCTTAGAGTCGGCTGTCTAGAGCCTATGGTTGTCTGGTGGGCTCTCTAGATTCAAAGGCTCTGGAGTGTGTTTTCTAGAGCCAAAGACTGGATGTTGATCTTCCTATAGTCAAGAATTCTATGGAGTCAGTCCATCTCAAGTGGTCCAATACAGGTTGCTTGACCATTTTTAATTTTCCTTTTTTTTTTTTTGTGATTACCTCTATGTATTGGTATTGCAAAACCACCAGTTTTTTATTTTTATTTTACTTGGTTTAACCACGACAGCCATCTTTGTGTCATGGCACACAACAAATTTTGGTTATACAGCTGTTTACGGAAACCTCAATATCTCTGCTCAGGTTGGTCCTAGCTCCTTGGAACAAAATTAATCTCTAGAGCACATTACAAGGTACATGTACATTTATAAATTTAGCACATTCTTGTTCCTTAGACTTAGAACTTAAGTTTTCTGTTCATTTTTGTTATTTGTTATGCTTATATTGCATCTGTTCATTTCTCAAAATGCATGAATAAAGTAGGCTTTTCCCCAGATTTATACTAGCCCCAGCTCTGGACTTATATCTGTGAAAATGTTATGTTCCTATCTGGTCCCCCACCAGAGATATTCAACCCAAAAGTGAGGGGAATTTAAAAAAATTGCACATTCTCGCCCCCATAAAAAAAAATAAGAGAAGTCTAAAACCTGCAGTGTTCTGCATGCATACTATACTTACATAGGTACCCCCTAAAAAAAGTATATATATTTTCAAAAACATTGCCAAAATTTCTTCCAGGGTATGCAAACTTTTGAATGTACCTTGTAATGTGCTCTAGAGATCAGTTTTTGTTCCAAGGAGCTAGGACCATCCTGAGCCGAGATATTGAGGTTTCTGTAAACAGCTGTATAACCAAAATTTGTCATGTGCCATGACACAAAGATGACGTCATGGTTAATCCAAGTAAAATAAAAAAAAAACTGGTGGCTTTGCAATACCAATACATAGAGGTAATCACTCAAATTATTTTTTGGAAAATTAAAAATGGTCAAGCAACCAACTTTACAATTATTGGACCACATGAGATGGACTGACCCTATGGTAACATTTTTGGAGCATAGACCGGGTGTGATATCTAAAGCCAGTGTCTCTTGAGTGTGCTTTTTAGAAACTAAAGAATCAAAAGTGGGATGTTTGGGACCAAAAACCCCAAAGTAGGATGTCTAGAGCCAAAGTTCTTTTTGTGGGCTGCCTAGATTCACTGCCTATAGAATGGGCTGTGTAGAATCTAATATTCAAGAGTGGGCTGTTTGGGACCACAGACTCTATAGTAGGACCCAAGGGTGGGTCATCTAGAGCCAAAGATTCTAGAGTGAATCGTCTAGAGCCTACGGCTGTTGGGTGGGTTTTCTGTATTCAGAGACTCTAGAGTGGATTGTGAAGAACCAAAGTCACGAGTGGGATGTCTAAAGCCAAAGACCCAAGGGTGGGCATCCAAAGCAGCCAAAGACTGTAGAGTGGGCTGTCCAGAGCCATAGATTCTAGGGTGGACTGTTTAGAGCTTAAGACTGTAGAGTAGGCCATGCAATGCCAAATACACTAAATGGGGCCCCTAGAAACAAAGATTCAGGGGGTATGCTGTCCAAAGCCAAAGACTCTAGTGTTGGGCCGTCCAGAGCCATAGATTCTTGGGTGGTCCGTCCAGAGCCATAGATCCTAGGGTGGGCTGTCTAAAGTCAAAGACTCTAGACTGGCCCCCTAGAACCAAAGACTTGTTAAAACTAGATGGGGTGAAACTAGGCAGAGAATTACATTTACCTGAATTTAATGTTATGTCCAGTGATGGCATACATCACGTCTGTAATATGTGTCAATATTCTGCTTTGGAAAAAAGGAAATAATAAAACATTTGTCATGCTCCAGTTATGTCTCGCATGTCAGTCAAAAATTAAACGAGGCTGTGGAAATTGTGACTCTAAAAATGCTGCTGTCTATTTATAAGTGTTGTTCAAAGGAAAATTCTTATAGTACTGATATTGGTTTCAGCGTTGGAGGAGAAACTCTTCAGTTGTGTTCCTATTTGGAATTGCTCAGTCTTTTCTTATGTAAATGCCAAACAAATATCTTTTGAAGACATTTTAAACTTCTTCATTGGGCTAAATGACTTTGTGAAACTGAGAGATGACAGAAAATGACCTTGTTCGCTTTGAGTAGACCGGTTTGGATCACTAAAAGCTTGAATAGAATGAGTTGAATAGTAGATTATGTGTCCGCAGTCTCAAAAACTGAATTAGATTAGCTTACTCTAAAATAGAAAAATCTATTAAGCAGTTTATTTTATGAATTGGATGAATCCAGATGATCTTAACCCAACTCTGACACCTACTTAACTTTACAGGTTTCTTCAATTGACAAACTATTATGTAAGTGACATGTTTTGATTTTTGTGTTTTTAGAAACTGGATGCTCTTTTCTACAATATGGACTTGTAAAAATCTATAAAACACTTTCCCTGAGAGAAACTGAGAGAACTTTACAGTTCAACTGTTTACAGAATCTTTGAGGTGGAGTACAGATGAATGTTTGTGAATGGTGTTTGCTGACTGTCTTTGGATCACATGTGTGTGTTTATGTTTTACACTACTTTATAGGGTTAGTTCACCCAAAAATGAAAATTCTGGCAGTATTTACTCACCTACATGTCAGTCCAAATGGTGTCTTCTTTGGAACACAGAACAGCTCTATCCCTTTAATAAGCTGTACCATGGTGAACACCAGACTTTTTTGGTGTGTTTGTGACCTTTAGCCGTCATGTGTGTGTTTTGCAGACGGAGTCGGGACCGTAATGACCGCCCGCTTCCGGTTGCCTGCTGGCAGAAGTTACGATGTGGGAGCGTTGGAGGAGGCCAGAGAAAGACAGCACGTGCAGGTGGTGTGTAACGTTTTACTATTGGACAACACAGTGCAGAGCTTCAGAGTTAATGTGAGTACCCACACACACTTCAGTGAACATTTGACCTCTGTAATTAGGCTAATCAACCCTCATGACTGGTCAGATAAAATAACTGAATATGTTCTTATTTGTGTTGGAAGGGAAATTAGATTAAACTCAATTTATATTTGAGTTCCAAAAGAGAGCCTAATAAAAAATGTTTTTAGTTTTTTTTTTTTTAGATTTTGAGAATTTTCATTTCAGAAGGAATAAATCCTTGTAATCTTTCAGTACGTTAACATACAATTAAAACATTTTGTTTAAGTTGGTCTAAAACAATAATTTGTCTTTTTAAATGCTTTTTTGCGGATTCCGATTTTTGTGAAGTCTGATGCGCGACATGTATTTAACACTTCCTCAGCTGACGTCCTTCCTTCAAATATTTGATTT
Organism: Myxocyprinus asiaticus; assembly: GCF_019703515.2. Lineage (NCBI taxonomy): Eukaryota > Metazoa > Chordata > Actinopteri > Cypriniformes > Catostomidae > Myxocyprinus > Myxocyprinus asiaticus. The sequence continues at coordinate 4,945,060 of NC_059392.1, read as the reverse complement.
TGCATTGTGTCATGCTTTAGTCCGACTGAAATTGCACTATTTTGCGAAGTCGGACTAATAGACCTAGATAATACGTTTGTAGCTCAGCTTTGTACATCATATAAACACGTTAATCGGACCGCATTTGGTCTCAGCGTTTTGTGCGAGCTTCAAAAGTCAGCGGTGATGCGCAATACGTGTATTATTGGCACTTCTGCATCTGACGTCATCTTTCAAATATTTGATTACACATTGTGTCATGCTTTAGTCCAACTGTAATCGTACCAGTCCGATTTCTGTGAAGTCAGACTAACAGACCCAGATAACGTGATTGTAGTGCGGCTTCATACATCATGAATACACGTTAATCAGACCAAAATTGGTGTACTTCGAAAGACAGCGGTGAAGCGCAACGTGTATTATTGGCACTTCCGCATCTCAGGTCATTCCTTCAAATATTTGATTACACATTGTGTGATGCTTTTGTCTAACTGTAATTGTACCAGTCCGATTTTTGTCCAATTGTAGCTTGGCTTTGTAAGTCATGTATACACATTAATCAGATTTTGATTGGGCTCAGCATTTTGTGCATCCTTTAAAAGAAAGTGGTGAGGTGCAACATGTATTCGATTACAAATTGTGTCACGCTTTAGCCCAACTGTAATCATACCAGTCCGATTTTTGCGAAGTCCAACTAACAGACCTACATAATGCGATTGTAGCTCGGATTTGTACATCATGCATACATGTTAATCAGACCGCAGTTAGAGGGGCCTGGGTAGCTCAGTGGTAAAATACGCTGGCTACCACCCCTGGAGTTCGCTAGTTCGAATCCCAGGGTGTGCTGAGTGACTCCAGCCAGGTCTCCTAAGCAACCAAAATTGGCCCGGTTGCTAGGGAGGGTAGAGTCACATGGGGTAACTTCCTCGTGGCCGCTATAATGTGGTTTGTTCTCGGTGGGGCGCATGGTGAATTGAGCGCGGATGCCGCGGTGGATGGCGTGAAGCCTCCACACGCGCTATGTCTCCGTGGCAACGCGCTCAACAAGCCACGTGATAAGATGCGCGGGTTGACTGTCTCAGACGCGGTTGGCAACTGGGATTTGTCCTCCGCCACCCGGACTAAGGCAAAATCACTATGCAACCACGAGGACTTAAAGCGCATTGGGAATTGGGCATTCCAAATTGGGAGAAAAAGGGGAAAAATCCAAACAAAAAAACAAAAAAAAATCAGACCGCAGTTGGGCTCAGCGTTTTGCACATGCTTCAAAAGACGTGTATTATCGGCACTTCCACATCTGACATCGTTCCTACAAATAATTGATTAAACATTGTGTCACGCTAATTTAGACTGTAATTGCACCAGTACAACACAATGCATAATCGAATATTTAAAGGACATCAGCTATCAGAGGAAGTTTTAAATACATCACACAGAATTAGCAAAAAAGCCATTTGAAAAATGTTAATCATTTTAAAAAGACAAATTATTATTTTAGTCCAACTGAAATCGAATTTTTAAAGTGCATGTAAACTTATTGAAAGATAAAAATGATTAATATATTTTGAAATGAAAAAAGCTTTTGAATACTCTGCTAATATCTAGAAATATCTCAAACAAAATTGACTTTGATTTACTTTTCATTTGGTGATCTATCACTTTTAGGCCTGAACGATTAACCGAAATAAAATCGAAATCACGATATGACCCAGTGTGATTTTCAAACCGTGAGGGCTGCGATTAAATAAAATAAATAGTCTCAACGCGCTGTGCACGGCTTTTTTGTCTGTAGTGTGTGGTACTTTCTTAAATACAACGGGATCATTGTATTACACATGTGGTTTCAGAGTGGTTCTGTGCTCCACACAGAAACTCTATCTATCTGGTGCCGTGAGTGACAGATGTGCTCTGAGTTGTGTTAGGCGTGCTATCATGATCTGAGCGCATCATTTAAAGCGCCCCAGATTTACATTAATTGCACATTTGTGTAATTTTACATCCCTCTATGTTTGGCCGCTACAATTTGCTAAACGTATTTAAAATAATCCCATGAGAGCGGGTTTTTGTTGACAGCAAGGCAGATAAGAACATTTCACAGCATTAAAAAGCTGTTGTCAACTCAACTTCAAACAACATAAACTTGTTGTCGTCGTCTTTTATTTTTTGGTGAGTTGCATTCTGCATGCATCTCGCCACCTACTGTACTGTTGTGCAATCATGGTTTATTTAGGATCACATTCTTTCCATTATTCCTCTCTTTCTAATCTTCTTTCGCCATTTCTCGACAGGAATGAATGAATAAATGAATAAATAAATAAAAATTACTACTTGGCACTCTGCCCCAACTCTAGATCCATCAGGGATGGCACTGCGTGTTCAGCTCCTCCAGCCTCCATACAGAACCCCTCAAGATCCAGAGTGGAGCAGAGCATCATTACTCTATTTTAAATGCGTATTCAATTCTTACATTTAGTCCTGTACTATATATGCATTGTATAAGAATCCTGTATCCTACTCGATCTCTATTAAACTCCCATCGCAATAAATAATCCAAATCCTTATCCTTCCTTCCATTTTTGTTTAAATACAATATGAATTCCTTTCTCTCCTCAACATACCTTCTACAATCATATATTATGTGTTCTACTGTTTCTCTCGCCACAATATTCACATAGACCACTATCATGTACTCCAGTTAAAAAGAGTGATGCATTCAGTCATGAATGACCAAGTCTTAGTCTAGTTATTTTGACCTCTTCCTTTCTATTTCTACCACAAATAGCTCTTTTAACATCCAACGATTTTTTATATTTTATATAAATGACTTCCTTCCCTTCAGGTTTCAAAATAAAAGCTTCCACGGAAATTGGTTTGAAAAAAGGCTTGAGGGTTTACCGGGACTGCATAGTAAGATAAGAAAAAGAGCACCTATTATGGTTTTTCAAATATTACCTTTCATGTAGTGTTATATAGCTGTTTGTGAACGTAAAAAAGTCTGCAAAGTTTCAAAAATCAAAGTGCACGACAAATGGAGTTATTGACTCCCAAAAGAAAGAACCGATTCTGAACACCTAAAACGAGTCGTTAGTAATTCCAGACGTACTTCCTGTACAAAAAACCCGCCTCTGGTCTTCATTGGCTGCTCGCGAACAGCTTTGACCCGCCCTCAAACACTACACTAAGCGGTAGACCAATCACAACAGACTGGGACATCTGACCAATCAGAGCAGAGTAGGCTCTCTGAAAGGAGGAGTTTCGAATGAATCCTTTAGAACGGAAGTGTTTTTTGACCTTGGATGCATGTAAATCTATTGTATGAGACCTTTAAATCAAAATCAGGCACGTTTAAAAACCATAATGGGTGCTCTTTAAAATAATAATAATAATAATGATAATTATTAGTATACAATTATATTTTTTAGAATAATTTCTTAACATTATTATTATTGCAATATAATATTCAAGTTGACTGGGTTTCAAAAAAATAAAGATAAAAAGTGAACTGACCCTTTCACACACTGGACAATGTTTTTTTTTTACAAAGTAGACAGATGCAATGTGATTGTGATGCTTTGCCCCAACCCTCTGTTTCACTGTTTTATTTAGTTATTTAGTTTGTTCCTTCTTAGAGGACTCAAGTGTGAACACCCTTTCTAGAACAGTATTTCTGGTCGGCAGTAAAGCATGGGCAAAACATATCACACATGTTTTTTGTTTTATGCTTATCGCAGTTCAAATCGCATTCGCAATTTTTTTTTCAAAATAATCGCAATTAGATTTTTTGTCCAAATCGTTCAGCCCTAATCCCTTTTAACAACAACACTAAGTAAATGTTTAAGAGCTGAGTGGATAATGATCCCGGTTGCTTATGCAAAGGTTGCAAGTTCCATCCCATGTAGAGGTGACCCAGAAACTGCAAAGTTGATGTCTCAGTCTTGCTCTATCAGCATTTTACCCCTGAGCTACAGACAATCCCTGCGGGTAACATGAAATAAATCATGTTGGATGAAAAATGTCTACTAAAAAGAGTTGGTTAGAACCCCCACTGGAGAACAGCCATCTATGAGGTACAACAGAGACTGATTGCAGTTAGGAAACTGGAGCTATGCGATGTGGCGGCTTGGGTTGGATTGCATTGTGGAGCTCAGAGGAGCTGTTTCAGGCAGATGTTTCACATTCCTGGGTACGAGAGAAGCGTATCCTTAGGCTATGACTGTCATGATCATACATGCTGTATACATCGCCTTGGCTGAAGGATTAAGCAGGCATAGAAACGTTTGGAGCCTATATAATAATATATTTCTCTGAAGTCCATTGATAATGTTAGTCAAGGTTTTATTCACCAAAAACAGTCAATGACCAATCTACCCTCTCTTTGACACTTACGATTAAACAGGCTATTTTTGCTACTTCAGTACAGTACGTAAATCCTGTCTTCCATAATATTTAGATGAGGATATCTGAAATGTTATATCATGATTAGAACTATCCAGTACTAATAACTCTCTCCTGCTCTCTTTAGAAGCAAGATCAGGGGCGAGTCCTGTTGGACGTAGTGTATAAACACTTGGAGCTAACCGAGCAAGACTATTTCGGCCTTCAACTACCAGACGATTCCTGTGACAGCCAGGTAAACTCTCACCTGTCACTCATGCAACAGATCGCACATAAACCCCTGTTCATTTAAGCAGAACATGAGCAGAAAAACAGATGAGCAGTAAACTTGATAAATTATTTTAATGCAAAATGCATTCATTTTCAGTTTATTATTTTAGCGAATAGGTTAGGGTTCAGGCTGTTCATTACTTATTTAGGTTTCTACACACACACACACACCCTCGCATAGTGTCTGCTCAACCAACTGCCAACAGTAAAGTTCATTCTAAGGTCACTTCACAAGCTAAAATGCCACTGTCGGCTTCTGCTTGTAGTAATAAATGTTTAATTCATTTTGCTTGATGTTCCTCGGTTTGGAATCGACAAGTCGGTTTGGTGTCTTCCACAAAGCTGAGCTGGTACTTTTGGCAGTTTTGTTGTCACAGTAAAAACGGAAAAACTTAAATATGCAACTATGCGTAAAAGGTGGCCTGAATTTGGGACAGACTGTTCCATATTGGTTCTGATTATCTGTTACAGAAGTGGCTGGATCCAAACAAACCTGTTAGAAAACAACTGAAAAGTAGGTCCTTGTTTTTAATTGTTATATTTTATGGTGTTTTATTTGACCAATATATTGTCATGAGGCTTTCTGATTGTAATTGTTTGTATTTTTAGGGACAACTCCACATAATTTGAGGTTCAGGGTGAAGTTTTTCGTGAGCGACCCCAGTAAACTACAAGAAGAGTACACAAGGTATATTTTGATTTGTATAATTGTCTGTACAGAATATGCGTAGTTGTCAAATAGCATGGACATGAACTTTTTACGTGGAAAATTTGGTTATAACGGTAACACTTCAATAAATTTGTACTCGTTAACATTAGTTTACTACATTTGTTGAATAATACTTTTACAGTGCTTTTTAATCTTGGTTAATGTTAAGTTTAATGTATACTACATTTTTTTAATCAAAAAATGTGTGTTAGCGTTGAACAACCATGAACAACTGTATTTTTATAAATTAACATCAACAAAGATTAGTAAATGCTGTAAAATACACTGTTCATTGTTAGTTCATTATGTAACCACTAATGTTATATAGAATCAAATAGAATCTTACTGTAACGTGTAATTTATATGAATTTATATGGGTATTTATACGGAGCCCCTTAAAGGACACATTTTTTTATTCCCTTGCAATCAGTTTTGCGTTCCCTCGCCATAAATTTACCATGGTTTTACTACAGTAACCATATTTTAACCTTGATATTCGTAGTAAAACCATAGTAATATTACAGGAAAACGAAAACTGGGAGAATAAAAATCATAATTTAGTTGTAATTATGGGTTTTACTATAAATACCTTGGTAAATCCATAGTAACCACAAGATTAACCATGGTTAATGTATGAATACAGTATACTGTATAAAAAACATGGTTTCCGCTAAAAAACATGGTTACTTTTCATTGTTACTGCAATAGTATTATAGAAAAAACATGGTTTCTGCCAAAAATCTAAAACAAAACATGGTTAGCCTAGAACAGTAATGTTATTACAATATTTCTATGGTAAAACCATGATTTCTGCCAAAAACGTAATGTTTACTACAGTCTACAATTAGCAATGTCCCGATAAAAATTTTTTGAGAACGAGTATGAGTACCGATCCTCTTTTTTTTTTTTTTTTTTTTTTTTTTTAGTACTCGCCGACAACAAGTTTGATACTGGTTTTAGATTCATTAAAACTTTAATCAAATGAAAGTACTGTATAACTTTTGGTGGCCTGGGTATCTCAGCGAGTATTGACACTGACTACCACCCCTGGAGTCATGAGTTCGAATCCAGGGCGTGCTGAGTGACTCACGCAAAGGTCTCCTAAGCAACCAAATTGGCCCGGTTGCTAGGGAGGGTAGAGTCACATGGGTAACCTCCTCGTGGTCGCTATAATGTGGTTCGCTCTCGGTGGGGCACATGGTGAGTTGTGCGGGGATGCCGTGTAGAATAGCGTGAAGCCTCCACACGCGCTACGTCTCCGTGGTAACGTGCTCAACAAGCCACGTGATAAGATGCGCGGATTGACGGTCTCAGACGTGGAGGCAACTGAGATTCATCCTCCCCCACCCGGATTGAGGCGAGTCACTACGCCACCACGAGGTCTTAGAGCGCACTGGAAATTGGGCATTCTAAATTGGGGAGAAAAAAAAAAGTACTGTATATCAATTAATTTTGAACATGCTATTGCACGTGCAAACTATAACTTTTACACTCGCCTGGATCTTTGTCTTTTTTAAGAATCAGACTGATCCGGGCTTGTGTCATGGTTGGCGGAAGCTTTCCATTCTTTAATGATTCCCTATACATTTCTAACAAAAGTGGAGCCAGTTCTGTAGCATAGGATCTAAACAATTCAGCGGCAAAACCATCTGGCCCCGGAGCCTTGCCAGTAGGTAGGGACTTAATTACCTCGTCAAGCTCCTCCAAGGTTATCTCAGAATCAAGAGAGGTTTTTTTGCTCAATCGTCAGTTTAAGAAGATCTAATGGTTCCACAAAGTTTCTAATAACTTCATCAGTAGACGAAGACGTGGAACTATAGAGATCAAGATAGAACTCTTTAAAGGCATTATTAATATCAATGGCCGAGGTAAAATTTCACCACCAGCAGATTTCACTGAGGGAATGGTAGAAAATGACTCTGTTTTATATATCTAGCCAAAAGCTTCCCTGCTTTGTCCCCCGACTCAAAGTATGACTATATTGCCCTGAATAGCCAAAACTCCACCTTCCACGACAAAATAGTATTATATCTGTATTTCAAACGGGTCAGTTCTCTGAGGTCATTAGATGACATTTGGCACTTCAGCTCTGCCTCTGCACTTTTAATATTCCCTTCCAACTCCACGAGTTCACGTGCTTTGGATTTTTTGATGAATGAGGCATACTGTATGATCCAGCCCCTAAGAACTGCTTTAAGTGCCTCCCAAGCTACGCTCACAGAGGATACTGAGGACCAGTTAATCTCCATATAAACATTGATTTCAGTCTTTAACATTTGTTGGAAATCAGGATTTTGCAAAAGGGATACATTAAAGCACCGACTATATGATTTCATTTTCTCCGTATGTGGCAACATCTCTAAACTCACCAGGGCGTGATCTGAGACTAAAATGTTTCCAACTGAGCAATCAACAACAGATGAAATGAGGGACTTACATATATATAAAAAAAATATATTCTAGAATAAATCTTATGGACTGGTGAAAAAAATGTATAGTCCCTATCAGATGGGTTTAAAAGTCTCCAAATATCTGTAAGACCAAGATTTTTACACATCCTGTGAAGCGTCAGTGTTGCACTATGGGGCTTACACACTTTTGCTTCACTATGATCAAGGACTGAGTCTATCAAAAGATTAAAGTCTCCTCCCAATATTATATCACAAGGGGTGCCAGCTGCTTGCAACATCCCTTCAAGATCTATAAAAAAGCACTGATCATCAGTGTTAGGTGTGTAAATATTAGCCAAAATCAACCTAAAACAATAATGACTCTTCCTAATTTATCTTTACTCTGTTTGAGACATTTGAATTGTAGATGTTTATTTATCAGTATAATGACTCCCTTACTCTTACTTGAGCCAGCACTAAAGAAAACAAGTCCACCCCATATCTTCCCAAATGTTTCAGCTTCCTGCGGGGAAAGATGCGTTTCTTGAAGAAATACTATATCATATTTCTTACGCTTAAGAAAAGAAATAACCTTCCTTTTTATGGGGTGCCCCAACCCATTCACATTCCATGTGGAGAGAGATAGTACACTCATATTAACATTTGACATATTGATATAATAAAAATAAATAAATTGTGGGTCAAAAACAAAATTATACAGACCACATTCCACATTACTGCAACAGTCAAACCCCGAACTTCCCCCCGACAAAACAAACAGAAAAAAGAAACACGTGTGCATTAACCCCCCGCACGACAGCACCAACCGCCGTCAATCCCTCTAAACTCAAAGAGTCCATGTACGCCTACGAGAGCCCCCCGCGACAACTTTGCCGTCATATTACTCAAGTCCGGTGCTTCTGTACAAATTTTGTGAGGCAAAATTACATAACAGAAAATACTTTGTAAAACAGACCCCAGCCAACAGGCATAATAAGCACAAAGAACATGTAGATTCATTCACAGAGTCTCGAGGGTGTGTTCCTCCACAAAACAACTTCCAGCTGATATAAAGCCATTCAGTTTCCTCGGACAGACAAACAATTGTTCAGTGAGCCGGCTGTTATGAGTGCAGCAGATGACCAAATCATTCTAATGTCCCTTAAAAATACTCCACAAAAACAAACTCCAGCCAACAGGAGGCATAAGCACAAAGAACGAACAGATTCATCCACAACTGTCCTGAAGCAGTGTTATTCCACAAAACAAGCTCCAGCCGCTAGGTGGAGCCAGCACAAAAAGAAACAAAACAGGCATCCCGGTTCCACGTATGATCAAGAGCCAAACTCACTCGGAGGCAGCGCAAAAAAATTTATAAAATAAAAATAAATAATACACCATGACTTACTCAGCCGTCAACTTTATAAAAGATGTCCTTTATGTGAGCATGTAGATATTTTGCGGTCATCCCTAGTGTCCATTCTCAATCTGGACGGGAACTTCAGTGTAAAAGCGATCTTCCGTCAATGCAAAAGTTTCTTGAAGGAGAAGTGTCATGCCACAAAACAAACTCCAGCCATTAGGCGGAGCTAACGCAAAAAGACACAAAAATGGCACCCAGCTTCCTCAGACAATCGAGTCACTGAACAGCAACTGAGTCCACTAATATAAGAAACATCAAATGGCTTACTCACTCCAGTGTATTTATGAATGAGAGTGCCTGTTTGGGACATGTAAATACTTTGCTGCCATCCTCGGTGTCTATTCTCAGTTTGGCCAGAAACATCTGTGCAAAAGCGATCTTCCGTTGATGTAAGAGTTTCTTACATTCCTTGAACCGATCGCGTTTCTCTCTTGTCGAATTCGCAAAGTCCGGGAACAACAGAATATTGTGATTCTTCCAAGAAAGCTTTCCTTTGCTTCTTGCGTGGTGCAACACGAGATCTTTATCGGATGATCTCAGAACTCTGTGAGCTTGTTCGATTTCCAGTTTATGGCCTGTTATGTCGAGCAGACTTGGGAAGAGCTCGTCAAGGAATTTCACCATATCTCTGCCTTCTTCATGCTCAGGAATTCCAACAATCCGTATGTTATTCCTTCGGCTCATATTTTCGAGATATTCCAGTTTTTCCAAAATGTGTTCCAAGTCTGTTTTGGATGCGGGCGGATTAGCGGATAATTCCCTTTCCGATGACTCCAGATAATCGATCCGTTTCTCAACATCTTCCACTCTTGTGACCAACTCAGAGAATTTTGTTTCCATTGCCATAATCAATCGACGTATTACAGTGAGATCCTCCAAGTCAGCAACAACCTTCGTCAGCATCACCGAGATGTTGGACAGTTGACGCTGGATTTCTTCTCCCGCTGCGCTTTCCAAATCGAGTCCCCGGCTCGCAGGGCCATTAGAGGTTTCAGTTTGAGCACGTAAGTGTCTTTTAATGTCTCCAGAGTCTGAGGATTTTGACTTCTTTGCCATGTTTACCTCAAAGAGCAAGTATGTAACTGGGTGTATCGAATCTCACCGGATTATAACATGAAAATAATTAAAAAACTAGCAAAGTGTGCAGAGCTTGTCGCTCACACGTCTGCTTCTCGCATGGCGTCACGTGTCTCCCAAGTGCAAACTATATATTTATCACATTAAATCGCAGCTTTTGCTGTTACTTAATAACACTAGGACATGACGTGATTGTTTTGTGCGCTGAATGTTTACGTAATGACATTCATATGTCAGATGGTTCGGTTTTTGGTATCAGCATTTTTACGAGTACGAGTACGAGTACCAGTACATGAGCACGGTATCGGTAGTGGGATATCCCTAACTACAATATTACTGTAGTAAAACCATGTTTTATGCCAAATAAACAAAAACAAAAAAACAACAACAGCATGGAACTGTTATGTTTACATATAGTAAAGCCATGGTTTTACTACAGTAACCATATTTAAACTATGGTATTTGTATAGTAAAACCATAATAACCACAAAATTATGATTTTTATTACCATAGTTTTAGTTTTCCTCTATTATCACAATGGTTTCATAATGAATATCATAGTTAAAATTAGAGGTCAACCGATAGTGGATTTTGCCGATACCGATAACTAAGATGATGGAAAAGGCCGATAACCGATTAATCGACAGATTAGTTTTTTACATAAATGTATAGAATGTAAAAAAAAAAAAAAATCTTTTGTCTTTCCTTACTAAAAAGGGCTCTAACATTGAGGCTACAAGAGTCCAAAATGAATGAAATCCAAAAAAGCAGTTTATTGCGCAAACCAAAATCTCAAAAATATCTAATTACGAAAAATTACGATTTGGTGCATTATGGGGGACTTTCAACTTTAAACAAGTCGAAATACACCGGGGACTCTTATTTTGAAATGATAGAGACTTGGATAATTGCAATGCTCTGTGTATGTATGACGCTTTTTACAGTCTATACTGTATATTCACCAGATTAAGAGTTTATATGTTTCACCAGATGAAACATACCAGGTTTGTTGATGAGGAATAAAAAAAATGAGAAAAAAAAAAAAACTATCGGCATAGATTTTTACACTCAACCAATATTTAAAAAAAAAACAGCTATCGGCACCGATTAATCAGTAAAACCGATATATCGGTCTACCTCTAGTTAAAATATGGTTGCGGTATCAAACCATGGTAAATTTATTGCGAGGGCATGCAAAACTGTTTCAGAAAAGAAATTCCCGCCCTGTCCTCTAAGGGGCTCCGTAGATGTGTACATTTATGGTGCTGTAACTGGTCACCATGCATAGAATTATATATAATTTGCTTTTCATTTTTCATTTAGTATATGTAATTATATAATTATTACTGATTAAAAATGATGACCTCTAAACCCACAAATATTCTATGTATTCTAAAAACAATTGTTGGAAAAATTGCTTATGTCATGCACAAGGTAGATGTCCTAAACGACTTGCCAAAACTATAGTTTGCTAATATTAAATCTGTGGAGTGATTAAAAAATTAGTTTTAATGACTTCAACTTGAGTGTATGTAAACTTCTGACTTCAGCTGTGTGTGTGTGTGTGTGTGTGTGTGTGTGTGTGTGTGTGTGTGTGTGTGTGTGTGTGTGTGTGTGTGTGTGTGTGTGTATATAATTTTTTTTATTTATTTATTTTTTGGCAGATATCTGTACTTTCTGCAGTTGAAACAGGATATTCTGACGGGAAGGTGAGTGTTTTCTCAATATTAAAACTTGTGAACAGAGTATCTACTGTTTGATTAAAATAACAAAGTAGTCGTCAAATAAAAAGCAAAAATCCCAAAAATATAAACTTAGTAAAAACACAAGCCCAGAATATATCTAGAGAAACGGTGTCAATAACTCTCCCATGGCTCTGTGATTTTGTATGTTACATTATTGGAATAATAATTAGCCAATCTAATATAATTAATGTCTTTTCTGTCACTCTGCCAGGCTTCCATGCCCTCAGAATACTGCAGTTCTTCTGGCGTCTTATGCTGTTCAAGGTAAATATTGCCAAGAGAGTAGATTTATTTTTATATTATACAAAATGTACACAAAATTGATTACATTCATAATAAATGACTGTAATAAATTGTACATTTATTTTACTCACTCCAAAATTCACTCAAAAATATTTGAAAACAGGAAACGTGCACTCAAAATTGTATATTTCGGATAATTCGGCCAATGCCGAAAATCTAAAAATGAAAAGAAAAATCTTTCATTTATTTTCATTAATTTATTAGTTACCGTTTATGATGCTTTAAACATCAGGGAAACACTCACGTAAGCAAAGTAAGAAAATTATTGTGAACTCTATGACCTCCGTTTTTTGTTTGGCTGGTGATATAACAGTCTGAACAGGATGCACAAAGGCAGTATAGTTTGCCAAATAGTCCATGATCGGTCTTTTGTCTCTTTCCAATCCCTGTGTGACCCATTTCCAGTAACAAGACTGGAAAACAGCCAATATTGTGGCTAGTGTAACATTATTACATAATTAACACTAATAATAATATTAACTCAGTAATGTTACATGAGGTACAACTGGTGTATTTTATTAGTTCATTTTATTGTTTGAAAATCACATAATTGTGCAGAGTTTGACATTAGAAGTGCATTTAGTTTAAGATGTAACATGAAATATTATATTAAAAGCGATTAAACGGCATTCGCAACATGACATATTTAAGTGTAGAACCAAAATATTCAGCAGGAAATAACTTGATTTCGATCCATCTGGACTTGATTGGCTTGTAAAATGTGGGCTGTGATATTATTGGTTAATATTTATTTTCCCCACCCACTCGGTCTTGATTACATCAGCAGAGAGAACAAGTTTTTTCAGAGGTGGAGAAAGTTATTACATTTTGATGAAAGGTTACGAAAACAAAAATGTTTGTTATTTAAACACTGAAAAAAAGTATTTTGTCTTGTTTTATGGTAAAATATCGAAACACCTTTGAAACAAGGAAAATGTACTTGAGAAGCAATACTGCATAAATTATTTTGACTTGTTTTTTTAAATTAGTTTATTTTTCGTAAACCTCATTAAATAACAGGGACTAGAAAACGGAATGCTTTTAATTTCGGTTCGTTCTGAGCAGAAACTATATTTTTGCGTTCCGGTTCCGGTGATTGCTGCCAATTTTCCAATTGGTAACTGGTTAGAATGAAAGAAAAGAATGTTTAATAATGTTCTTTTTTTTTTTTTTAAATGACAGAATTAAGGATGGGTGATGTATCAGTCGCAGTGTTGCCAGATCTCTCATGAGAAACAAGCGACCTGGTCTGGAAAAACAAGCTCAAAATAAGGGACTTGCTTCAACCAAAATATGTTTTTTGGGGGGAACAGGAAGTGGTGTAGTTCTGAAGATGTACTGTGATAAACCGGTTCTGTTCGGTTCTGTTCTGCAATAAATTTAGTTCCTTTTTGGTTTTCGTTCCTTGAACCGTTTTTAGTTCATTTGTTTTTTTTCCCCCTGCCCACTCAGCTGTGATTACATCAGCAGAAAGACAAAGTTGTTTCAGAGGTGGAGAAACTTATTACATTTTAATGAAAGATTATGAAAACAAAAAATGTTCCTTGTTAATACACTGAAAAAGTATTTTGTCTTGTTTTCCGGTAAAAATTTCTAAACACTCTTGAAACTATATAAATTTACCTGAGAAGCAAAATTGCAAAAGATATTTTGACTTGTTTTTAACGAATCTTGAATTAAGTTTATTTTTTCATTTGGACCAAAAACGAAATGTTTTTAATTTCGGTTCGTTCTGAGCAGAAACTGTATTTTTTTAGTTCCGCTGCCTCCTTTCCAATTTGTAAATGTTGTGTAATTCAGAAAATGTACTGTAATAAACCCTTTAGTCTTTTGGTTTCATGAAAAAAAAAATTAGCGAAACGAAATTAACCGGTTATCAACATTTAAAAATAAGGTTTTCACTCCGTAAAGGAATTTTGTTCCTGTTGTCGGTTATGTTCTGCAAAAAAAAAAAAAAAAAAAATTGTTTTCGTTCCTTGAACCGTTTTTAGTCCCTGCTAAATATTGTTCCATTTATGTTTCGAACAAGAAAAAACAATTGAGGTATGAAAAATCAACTTTAATCGAGATATCATTATCGTTCACAATTTTGCTTCTTGGGTAAATTTATCTTGTTCTAATGATGTTTTGATATTTTTATTCGGAAACGAGACAAAAATGCATTCATTAAGAAAAAAAACTGGGTCTATTTGGATTTTATTTTTTACTTTAAAGGGTTTCCAGTATGCCCAAGAGCCAGTTTCTGTTACTCTGTAAAGTTGCTACTTTGTTTGGCATCATTTGTGTCTGACTTTGCATGGTTTCAATGCATGTTTTGTGTTTCAGCTGAGTTGGGGGACTACAGTCACTCTGAACATTTGCCCGGGTACCTCTCCGAGTACAGCTTCATTCCCAACCCACCGCAGGACTTTGAGAAAGAGGTTGCCAAACTTCATCAAGAGCACAAGTAAGAGCAGAGACATGAGATACTCCACTATGTTACATATTCTCATATTTAACTGAGTGTCAGTGGAGACTGCAGAACAAAGAGTCACAGCTGAACACACACACACACACACACACACACACACACACACACACACTGGCAGATTTGTAGGAACAAGGCAGGTCATTGTTTGTGGATCTCTGAGATTGAGTCTCTCTCTCTCTTTCAGTGGACTCACACCAGCTCAGTCCGAGTTTAACTACTTGAACGCCGCGCAGACACTAGAGTTGTATGGCGTGGAATTGCACTATGCTCGGGTGAGTAACGGACCCTTCTTAACCCATCGTCTGCCCCTCTTGTACCTCCTGTTGCAGGGCACTTTGTCACAATCCAACCTGCCATTAAACAGCCTACTACGCCTTTCAGCAGAATTTAAACAGTAAAATGGTTATAAAACAAAAGATAAAATGTACAAAAATATCAAATATTTGTTTAGGTGAACACATATGACTGTATAAATAAATTAGGGCTGTCAATTGAAGGCATTAATTCAGTGAGATTAATTATATAAAAAATAATTTGTTAAAAAAATTAATGCAATTAATCATATCCCCAGACCGTAATAAGGAAGATTGCTGAGCAATTCAGGCTTGAAGTACCACCTGTTTTCTTCAGGGGGCAGTAAGCGAAACTTCAGCTGTACAGGCAACAAACCAACCCTTTAGCAGACAGCGCAACACGAGGACGCGTTCTTGCGTTCAAAACACAGATTGAAGGAGCGCAAATCCGAATTTGGGGATCTTAAGACGTGTTTTTCTAAGTATTAAACTACGTTTAACTTGACACAGCGACCTAAATATTTTATGTTTAAAAATCGACGCAACCAAAGTGAAACACTCCAAATGCATCCGTCTGACGCAGGTGTACATTGACGCGTTCTTCAACAAGCCCTCATAATAAATCCCGGACTGATTGACAAATTGAGTTGCAAAATGGATTGCTGTGAACTGTAGGCCAGTGATTGGCTTATGATCAATAATATGCAAATAAAAAATATATTTCATTGATGTTATATGCTTCTGCTGAAGCCATCAGTCTGCGTAATTTCAACTTCATTGAAATAAAAATAACGTTAAAAAGCGAAATTCCAAGTGAAGGACTACACTACCCATAATCCCGAAGAGAGATCCACAAATTGTCACATCCGGCTCAGAATAGTAGCATAACCAAACATCGCCCATTGGATCGTCTATGGACGATCACAGTTTTTCTTAGTAAATTTAGCCAACTTGGATGCACTTGGCAGTAAACATCAGTCGTTTAATCGTTTCTTTGGATTAACTCACCACTTCACCATGTGTTATCTAGCACTTTAATGTGTAATATTCTCTGAGCAAAGCGATTATCAGCGCAAAGTTTTCCCGGTTCACGAGGAGCTGCGTGTGCTCTTCAGCTTACTCCCAGAAGATTATTGTGCTCAACTCAAGTCCGAAGAGACAGTGTTTAAGTGTTTTAATGTCGTTGTTTTCACTATTGTAAATATAATACAGTTGTAGACACCGGGACATTTTCATCTTTATGTTTTATTTGGGCCCGAGCACCTATTGTACCTGCTCCGTTTATTATTATTCCGTATTCTTTTTTTTCCAAAGTGAATCATATTTTTGAGGGCCTAAACATACTCGAAAACTCACGAACCTTTAGACACGCGTTAGAAGTGGCGAAAATTTGCATCTGGTATGGGTTTCAGAATGAGGTGTGGCAAAATGGCTCGATAGCGCCACCTACAAAATTTCAACAGCGTTTCACCTACATATACGAAACTCGGTATACATGTGTAACATGCCAAGACCTACAAATAAGTCTCTTGGACCCATGCCCTAAACTCAACAGGAAGTCAGCCATTTTGATGATTCTCTCCAGTTTCTGCTCAGTTTTTGCCATTTCCAGGCCTCGTACTTTAACGAACTCCTCCTAGAGATTTCATCGGATCGACATCATATTCAGTCAGTCTGATCTAAAGCCCTTGGCAATGCTAAATTGCTAAGCTTTTGAGTTTTCACTGTATGGCGCGGCCGTGGTGGTCTGACAATATTCAATGTTTCGCCATGAAACAGGATGTTGTTTTAACTCAAACATACAATGTCCAATCTGAGGATCACAAGGATATAATGCCACATTTACAACGATTAAACCAGTTATTTTCTGTAATCAGACTCTGGGATGGAAAGGTTTCTTTATTTGAACATTTTTAAATGGACCTTATGTCATACAGGGAGATTATAATAAGTAAGTACATGAAAGCAATGTGATCATTATCATCGCAAGTACACTGTATAATCTTTACTTGGAATATACAGTTTTTTTTTTTTTTGTGATTTACTGTGTACTGTGTCTTGTTCTAATGCTCTTTAATGTGTAAAGGTACATTTGTTTGTGTATATATTCTTGCATTCATCTAAAAAAACAAAAACGTACTTATACACTGTTTAGTGTTCCCTGCTCACATACATCCTGTTTAAAAAAAGAAAACAATACGACACTGACTTTTTTCTATACTTCATTATCCCTGAGTAATGATTGTACGGTGAGGTAGGTCCATTTAGATTAAGTATTTGAGATGAATTGTACATAAAATAGTCCATAATAATTATGCACTGTTGGCACTGTCGTTGAAACAGACTGCAGTGGAAGTACTTTTGGAAAAACAAATTATATAGTTTAAACTGCAAAAAATAAGTCCTAACATTTTCTCATTAAATAATAAAAATAAAAAATACCAACATAAAAATAAATAATAAAAAAAACGTTAATATTGGTCGTTGATGCTGTATATTGTGCAACCCTACTTTAAATGAATTCACTAAGCCAAAGGCCAAGAAGACAATATGATATTGATGTTGCCATGGAAACAGCATCCTGATGGTTTCCAACTCTTTTTGTTTTTTTGTTTTTAGGACCACTGTAACACAGAAATTTACATAGGAGTTTTGTCTGCTGGCATCTCCATCTATAAGGACAGGGTACGAATCAGCCACTTTCCATGGTGAGTGATGTTTTTTGCATACAGTTTCTCATTAAAGGTAATTTAAAGTGTATGTACTATTGAAATAATGTACTATGTACATTGGTAGTCATATTGCAAAGAGGTTAACCAGAGGTCATTTATATATAGAGGTTTTAAAGGTACAGTAGCAAAAACATAATTGCTAATAACTAGCATGTAAACATGTAGACTATTGCCTCTTTAATACGGTTTACAGATTAATGACCCATATGCCGAGAGGGTTGAATTTGTTTTTACAATTTGATCTGGTTTCACAGTTAACGGTTTGCTTTTTCAGCTTATCGATAAACATGTTTGTTTGACCTTTTATATTCCCTGTCTCTCTTTCTTTTATCTTACAGGTTAAAAATTGTAAAAATATCTTTTAAATCTAAACAGTTTTTTATCCAACTAAGAAAAGAACCGGTAAGTACGCACCTACGCATTTTATTTGTTGGCTGTAAATACATGTTTATCAATAAGAAAGATTTAGATTTTTTTGTTTTTGTTTTGTTTTTCTTTCTGAACACTAAGGCCACATTCACACTAATATGCATTTGTTTGAAAATTCATGAATTTCACTATGTTTATGCCTCTCATCCACACTAGTAGTTGTTTTTCTCACTGAAAACAGAGCACTTTGAAAATATTTTTTATTAACGCTGTGGCTGGGCGGAGGGCGGGGCCGGGTCGTGATTCCGCACACCCGGCCCCTAATTAGGCTGATTAAGCCCGAGAAGGATAAAGCTGAGTGGAGATGGCAGTGCGACAGAGAGAGAGTTATGGACAGCTGTCCGACACCTGTTTATGTTTGTGTCTTTTTGGTTAAGTTCATTATTAAACTATTATTTATATTGTTAAGCTGGTTCTCACCTCCTCCTTTCCATTAAACTGTGTTACACTGGTGCCGAAACCCGGTAAGGAGGAGGGATGCGCCGTAGTAGAGTCCTCGCCACTACCATCCACTCCGACGGATGGTAGCGCGTGTGCAGGCTTCACGCCATCCACCGGGGGATGGAGGAGCCCGGCCGCCTGAGAGCGGAGGAACAACCGCCGACCGCGAGGGGAGAAGGGGCTCCTAGCTGACCACCTGGAGTGGTCGGGGCCGCTGCCAGGGACGGAGGAGACCCCTACCAGCCGCTAAAATGTGGTGGGTGTGAGAGGACCGCGAGCAGGGAGGGGCTCCTGGCCGACCGCCTGGAGCGGGAGAAGTGCTTCCAGGGGCGGGGGAGACCCCTTCTGTCCACCGAAAATGCGGCAGGGCATTCCGTCTGCCAGGGGCCGGAGGATTGCCTCCGATCTGCCCAGGGAGGTGCAGCTGTCATCCACTAGAGGGTGGAGGAGTGGCCGAGGACCAAGCTACGGCATATCAGAGAACCGGCGAGTAAATATTTTTTTTTTTCTCTCTCTCTCCCGCTGTTGCTCCGTGTTGGCATTTCCCTCTCGTTTTATGTTGTTTTTCCCTCCCCTTGTCACCCTCCCAGATACAGGACAGCGGGGATGACCTGCCGGCAGACGGGGCTGGAAGGGTACGCCTCCCCCCAGGGAAAGGGGGGGGGGTGTACGTCATGCCGGGGGCTCCCCGGGGGCTCCGACACCTGTTTATGTTTGTGTCTTTTTGGTTAAGTTTATTATTAAACTATTATTTAAATTGTTAAGCCGGTTCTCGCCGCCTCCTTTCCATTGAACTGTTTTACAAACGCATACTTTGGAAAACAAGCACATTCGAAACGGACAATGGAGGTTTCAAACTTAAACGAATTAGTGTGGACGTGGCCTTTATATTTAAACCCCCAAACAGAATTCACAAAACTAACAATACAACCACAAAACGCAACAGAAATTTGATTACATGATTTGTTGTTTCCACATACCTCAACCACAGCAGTACAGATTTATTTTGGCTGGCTTTAAAGCCAGTACCTTGAGTTATCAGTAAAATCATTAAACATGCTGTTGGAACAGTCTGTTGCTTAGTGCACATCCTCTGAATCATGGTGCTCATAAGGATGACGGGAGTTTGAATCAGGCATGCATCATTTTCCAATCCCGTCTTTAATTCTCTATATTGCAGAATGAGAATAGAGAGTCTTTACTGGGCTTCAACATGATGAACTACAGAGCTTGTAAGAACTTATGGAAGGCCTGCGTGGAGCATCATACATTCTTCAGACTGGAGCGGCCCATGCCTCCCGAGAGAAGCCTCTTTCTGCAGTATTTCACCCTTGGATCCAAGTTCCGTTACTGGTGAGAAAGTTTTAACATGTAGAACGTGAGTTTGTTTGGATTTTGTGGATAACAGAGCAGATAAAATTGATTTTGAAGCCATAATTTATGAACCTGAAGATTTTATTCCAGTAGTGCTTAGGACTATGTGATATATTGAATATTTATGATATATTTGAGTACACAATGATGTTAATTAGCTGCTTCTTTGGTCAGTTAAGCTTCCAAAAGATCATGGCATGTGTCACACTCCCTCTTTGTTTTGCGCCTCAGTAATGGGTAAATCTAAAGCTGAAAAAATTATTTGAAATAAAAGGTTGTTCATATGACAATATGTAGTTAAAAAAACTAAACATTTGCAACCGTAATGAAGTTTTAAATAATACAGTATTATTTAAAACATTACTGTTCCAGATGTTTTGTTTTTTTAACTACAAGTTAATTCACCAAAGTGGCATTCAACTGATCACAAAGTATAGTCAGGACATTACTGATGTAAAAAACAGCACCATCACTATTTGAAAAAATTCATTTTTGATCAAACCTAGACAGGCCCCATTTCCAGCAGCCATCACTCCAACACCTTATCCTTGAGTAATCATGATAAATTGCTAATTTTGTACTAGAAAATCACTTGCCATTATATCAAACACAGTTGAAAGCTATTTGGTTCGTTAAATGAAGCTTAACATTGTCTTTGCGTTTGTTTTGAGTTGCCACAGTATGCAATAGACTGGCATGTCTTAAGGTCAATATTAGGTCAAAAATGGCAAAAAAGAAACAGCTTTCTCTAGAAACTCGACAGTCAATCATTGTTTTGAGGAATGAAGGCTATACAATGCTTGAAATTGCCAAAAAACGGAAGATTTCATACAAAGGTGTATACTACAGTCTTCAAAGACAAAGGACAACTGGCTTTAACAGGACAGAAAGAGATGTGGAAGGCCAGATGTCCAACTAAACAAGAGGATAAGTACATCAGAGTCTCTAGTTTGAGAAATAGACGCCTCACATGTCCTCAGCTGACAGCTTCAATGAATTCTACCCGCTCAACACCAGTTTCATGTACAACAGTAAAGAGAAGACTCAGGGGTGCAGGCCTTATGGGAAGAATTGCAAAGAAAAAGCCACTTTTGAAACAGAGAAACTAAAAGAAAAGTTTAGAGTGGGCAAAGAAACACAGACATTGGACAACAGATAATTGGAAAAGAGTGTTACGGGTCTTAACCCCATTGAGCTTTTGTGGGATCAGCTAGACTGAAAGGTGCGTGAGAAGTGCCCGAAAAGACAGACACATCTATGGCAAGTGCTACAGGAAGCATGAAGTGAAATGTCCCCTGAGTATCTGGACAAACTGAGAGCTAGAATGCTTGGAACAACAAGGACTCTTCCTAGAGCTGGCCGCCTGGCCAAACTGAGCAATTGGTGGAGAAGAGCCTTGGTAAGAGAGGTGACCAAGAACTCAATGGTCACTCTTGTTGAGCTCCAGAGATCATTTGTGGAGATGGGAAAAATTTGCAGGAGGACAACCATCACTGCAACATTCCACTGATCTGGGCTTTATTGCGGAGTCGCCAGACGGAAGCCTCTCCTCAGTGCAAGAAAGCAAAAAAAAAAGCACCTAAAGGAATCTAAGACTGTGCGAAACAAGATTCTCTGGTCTGATGAAACAAAGATTGAACTGTTTGGTCTCAATTCCAAGCGTCATGTCTGGAGGAAACCAGGCACCACTCATCACCTGCACAATACCATCCTAATGGTGAAGCATGGTGGTGGTAGCATCATGTTGTGGGGGTGTTTTTCAGCGGCAGGGACTGGGGGACTGGTCAGGGTTGAAGGAAAGCTGAACAGCGAAATACAGAGATATCCTTAATGAAAACCTGGTACAGAGTGCTCAGGACCTCAGACTGGACCGAAGGTTCACCTTCCAACACAATGACATTAAATACACAGTCAAGACAATGCAAGAGTGGCTTAGAGACAACTCTGTGAATGTCCTTGAGTGGCCCAGCCAGAGCCCGGACTTGAATCCAATCGAACATCTCTGGAGAGACCTGAAAATGGCTGTCCACCGACGGTCCCCATCCAACCTGACAGAGCTTGAGAGGATCTGCAGAGAAGAATCGAAGAAAATCCCCAAATCCAGTTGTGCAAAGCTTATCGCATCATACCCAAAAAGACTTGAGGCTGTAATCGCTGCCAAAGGTGCTTCAACTAAGTACTGAGTTAAGGGTCTGAATACTTACTGTATGTCAATGTGATATTTCAGTTTGTTTGTTTATTTTTAATACATTTACAAAGTTATAAAGCTTTTTTTTTTTTTTTTTTTTTTACTTTTTCATTATGGGGTATGGAGTGTAGATTGATGTAAAAAATATTTTAAAGCATTTTAGGATAAAGCTGCAACATAAGGGGTCTGAATACTTTCTGAATGCACTGTATAAGTAAATGCAAATAAATATTCTTCACTGTGTTTATTTATTTTAAAAAAGTCAGTAAAAACATGCCTGGATTCATTTTTAATAGATGTTTTCTATATTTCAGTTTTTACATTACAAATTACAATTGAATTTTGGTTGCAAAGTCTGTTTGGTCCAACGTATAGTTTCTCTTATTAAAACAAATCACCCTTTTAAGCCATTTCAGAGCAAAAATATGAATGTTGATTGTTGGTCGACCGATACAGTTGTGCTCAAAAGTTTGCATACCCTTGGAGAATTGGTAATATATGTACCATTTTTAAAGAAAACATGAGTGAGCAGGCAAAACACATTTATTTCTTATGGGATTCATATTCAACTGTAGGTTATAACAGAATGGCACAATCATAAAACAAAACATGGCAACAAAGAAAAAATGAAATGACCCCTGTTCAGAAGTCTGCATATCCATAGTTCTTAATACTGTGTATTGCCCCCTTTAGCATCAATGACAGCGTGCAGTCTTTTGTAATAATTGTCTATGAGGCCCCAAATTCTTGCAGGTGGTATAGCTGCCCATTCATCTTGGCAAAATGCCTCCAGGTCATGCAAAGTCTTTGGTCGTCTTGCATGAACCGCACGTTTGACATCTCCCCAGAGTGGCTCGATGATATTAAGGTCAGGAGACTGTGATGGCCACTCCAGAACCTTCACCTTTTTCTGCTGTAACCACTGAAGGATCAACTTGGCCTTGTGCTTAGGGTCATTGTCATGCTGGAAAGTCCAAGAGCGTCCCATGCGCAGCTTTCGTGCAGAAGAATGCAAATTGTCTGCCAGTATTTTCTGATAACATGCTGCGTTCATCTTGCCATCAATTTTCACAAGATTCCCCGTGCCTTTAGAGCTCACACACCCCGAAAACATCAGTGAGCCACCACATGCTTCACAGTGGGGATGGTATTCTTTTCACTAAAGGCCTTGTTGACCCCTCTCCAAACATAGCGCTTATGGTTGTGACCATAAAGCTCTATTTTGGTCTCGTCACTCCAAATTACAGTGTGCCAGAAGCTGTGAGGCGTGTCAAGGTGTTGTATGGCATATTGTAACCGGGGTTTTTTGTGGCATTGGTGCAGTAAAGGCTTCTTTCTGGCAACTCGACCATGCAGCTCATTTTTGTTCAAGTATCGTCGTATTGTGCTCCTTGAAACAACCACACCATCTTTTTCCAGAGCAGCCTGTATTTCTCCTGAGGTTACCTGTGGGTTTTTCTTTGTATCCCGAACAATTCTTCTGGCAGTTGTGGCTGAAATCTTCCTTGGTCTACCTGACATTGGCTTGGTATCAAGAGATCCCCGAATTTTCCACTTCTTAATAAGTGATTGAACAGTACTGACTGGCATATTCAAGGCTTTTGATATTTTTTTATATCCTTTTCCATCTTTATAAAGATCCATTACCTTGTTACGCAGGTCTTTTGACAGTTCTTTTCTGCTCCCCATGGCTCAGTATCTAGCCTGCTCAGTGCATCCACGTGAGAGCTAACAAACTCATTGACTATTTATACACAGACACTAATTGCAATTTAAAAAGCCACAGGTGTGGGAAATTAACCTTTAATTGGCATTTAAACCTGTGTGTGTCACCTTGTGTGTCTGTAACAAGGCCAAACATTCAAGGGTATGTAAACTTTTGATCAGGGCCATTTGGGTGATTTCTGTTATCATTATGATTTAAAAAGGCTTCATATGATCACTATCCTTAAAAGACAGTTTTTTTTGCATGATCAATCATATTTTCAAAATCAATGCCAGAATTTCACAATTTCTGCCAGGGGTATGCAAACATTTGAGCACAACTGTATTTCGGTTTTATCGATTAATCGGTGCAGATAGTTGCTATTTGGAACTAATCAGTTATCTACAAAAATCAATAGTTTCTTTTTTATTTATTCCTCCATGTTCCTGTGGCCAAGCTCTTCATCTGGTAAATATATAGGCTACAAAAAGCTTAATTTTGTGAATATTTATATATAGAGTATTGTAACGGAGCCAGGAATCTTTCTCTGTCACCGTTTATGGACTAATTCACGATTACTAATGTGAAATTTTATTAACAAAGACACATGACAATTGACAAGCTTCTTATTGGGATTATTTTGGTTGCACAACAAACACACATCTGGGATTTTACTCATTTTGGACTTTTGTAGCCTCTATTCTTGTGCTTTTCACAGTAAGGAAAGACTAAAGAATTTTTACTATTACTGTTGGCCAATTGGTTATCGGTCTTTTCCACCAGCTTAGTTATCGTTTCGGCAAAATCCACTAAAGGTCGACCTCTAATATTGCAAATATTTATGTTAAGCTATTTCGCCAGGCTATACAGTTCTCCTTTGCTTGAATTTTGGGTCATGACCAATTTTAAAGCTATCTATGTTGAGTCTAACACAAATTTTTCAAAAATGACAATCACTGTGTTTTGTTTTTGCAGCGGGAGGACAGAGGTGCAGTCCGTACAGTATGGAAAGGAAAGAGGCAACAAGAACAGAGTTTTTGCAAGGTAACACACTTGTAATAACTGTCTGCCGTTAAAAATGGTGCAAACAAATTTTCTCCATCGTTTACTGATAAATGAGTGTATAGGATTGTGTATAAATATTGAACACGGTCACCTGTGGTGGTGCCCTCACAAAGGTTGCGGCAGTTTCCATTCAAGCCAGTCTTCAGAGAATTTGTGAACATTTGTACACCTCTAAAGTTGTTAATGTTTAAGAAAGGGTGTCTAGGGGGCCTGGGTAGCTCAGCAAGTAAAGACGATGACTACCACACCTGGAGTCGCAAGTTCGAATCCGGGGCGTGCTGAGTGACTCCAGTCAGGCTTCCTAAGGAGCCAATTGGCCCGGTTGCTAGGGAGGGTAGAGTCACATGGGGTAACCTCCTCGTGGTCGCTATAATGTGGTTCTCGCTCTCGGTCGGGCGCGTGGTGAGTTATGTGTGGATGCTGCAGAGAATAGCATGAAGCCTCCACTAGGTCTCCGCGGTAACGCGCTCAACAAACCACATGATAAGACGCATGGATTGATGGTCTCAGACGCGGAGGCAACTGAGATTCGTTCTCCGCCACTCAGGTTGAGGCGAGTCACTACACCACCACGAGGACTTAGAGTGCATTGGGAATTCCAAACTGGGGAGAAAATCCCCCCCCCCCAAAAAAAGGGTGTCTATCCAAATGTACAGAAATGTATGGGTACACTTTTAATTACAAATATGGATGAAATCACTCTGTCTGATCAGATGGATAAATGCATAGAACACGAATGCAAGTAAACAGGATGTGGTGTGCGTGTGTAGATTCATTTCTATACTATACACACTATTGACAGTGACATGGAAATATAGAGCATTTATAACTGTTGTATTAGACTGCACGTGCCTATCTGTACGTGAGTTTAGTGTTTGGGTGTGTATTTAAAAGGGAAGGTTCGTGCCCATCTAGATCTCTGTACTGTCAGTTTTAGTGTGTGTGTGTGTGTGTGTGTGTGTGTGTGTGTGTGTGTGTGTGTGTGTGTGTGTGTGTGTGTGTTTTGTGTGTGTGGTCAGATATTCTCAGAACACCCAAACACAGGAAGTGTACTCAGGGCTGTATAGCACATGGCTGTGAATGGCATGTGCACGGCGAATGCACGTTTGTTAAAACACACTCGTTTGCTTCAAGAGAAGGCGTTCATTTAAAGATGCTGAGACTGAAACTCAAGGTTTATGGTTCATCATACTTCTAGCAGGTATTTGATTTCGACTACGCCAACTTTTTGGCGCTATATTATAAAATCCGCCAATTACTTTCGATGCTTTTGAGGAATGTTTCATCAAAGCTTTTTTAGAGAACGTTTGTGGTTTTTAGGAGTGCCATGTGTATGAACATCATAGAACGTTTTCTTGTAAATTAGTCTTTGTTTCATAATAGTTCAACAATAATTTAAAATGTGAATTGTTAGTTTACGTATATACTAAATAAGTCACAGAATAAGTTGAAATAACAGCATTTTTAGACGTTTTTATAGAAAACATTTGTGATTTTTAGGAGTAGGCTACCCTGCGTACAAAGATTGCAAAAGGAAAGAACGTTTGTTTTTCTAAACTATTTTTTGTGTGTGCCACTTTTTCTGAAGCTTTCGCAAATGTTAATTTTTAACGTAAAAACTAGGGCTGTCGATTTAACCTGTTAATTATGCGTTTAATTATATAAAAATTCAAGTACATGTTTTTATGAGCCGCATCAGCAGGGGGCATCTCAATTGAAAAATGGATTGCTGTTGACTGTACAGTAGACTTATATTCAATGATATGGGAGTAAAACTAAGTTTTGCATTGTCTAATCAATGCTTTTCTCATCTGCCACAATAATACAGTATAATATTTCAAACAAAATTTCTAAATATAGTATATTATATTATATATACAACAGTCTGCCAAGTCTCCCACTCCGCGTGCTTGTCACTTCGTACAATGCTTTTATATATATATATATAAAAAAGGAATATGTTAAATGTGCATTGTTGATTTGCGTAAATGCAAAATAATTTTCAGAATAAGTTTAAATAAAAGCAATTTTTTTCATTGTGGTCCTACTTTTTACAAACGGCAACAATCCTGATTACGTTGTAAATTCTACGATGTTTCTTGTGGTTCTGGTTGATGCTATTCAAATGTGTTTTAGGTCACCGAGTAAACCTTTGGTTAGGAGGCTCATGAGTGGTTTGGACTGGGAGACCGTCAGCAGGAACTCTCTCTCAGACGATCGACTGGAAACCCAGAGTCTGCCCAACCGTTCCCCACCAGACTCGCCCAATCAGTGAGTTAACACACTTAATGCTAATTTATAAGTATGACGAAATGCACTGACATTTTTGTTAATTTGGTTAAATTTCTTGTTCGTTCACACCAATGAGAACTCAGCTAGTCAAAAAGCGTTAATGATTGGTTAAAACTAATCGTTGGTTTGGACGTAATATTTTGTATTTACCATTACGCATGCCAACTGAGAACATTGTAGCTAGCTAGGTTAGCTCGATTTTAGCGCGAAAAATGTCTCACTTTAAAGCACAAGGTTATTTTAAAAACAGTGTTACAAGAAAGACGGCTTACCTACTGATGTGTCGTCTGCCTGAGAGTTGACAACGTTCTGTGACGTCGCCCTCAACAAATAATTTTTAAAACGACGGCATGCGTAGTATAAATACAGGCTTTGTTTGCCCAGGTTGCAGTAGTTCGTTTAGGAGAAAAAAAAATGTCTGGCTTCTTCCATTGTCTAAATTAGGCTTTACACACACACACACACAAAAATGGTCACTGGTGAAACTTATAAAATATAATGAAATATTTAGATGTTGCTTGCAAAATAGTTATTTTGGCTGGTTTTGAATGGCTGTCAATAGAGAGATGCTTTTTGCCCACAAAATGGTGTAGTTGGGTAGTTACTACGAGTTCTAGTGTAGTCGTACAGTGGGTTAATACACAAACGTATGTAAAGTTCACTTGAGAAGTAGGTTAGCATATACACTAACATCCACACAACCACATAAGTTCAACCCATCAGTTGGTTAACACACACACACACCCACACAAGTTTAGTCAGTTTTTAAAGTTTAATTAATTTGTTTATTTCTTTTCTCAGCAGTAACTCCACTGAGGGCACACGGGTCAGGCCGTCTTCCATTGGTCACCTAGTTGACCATGTGATCGATGACTCGCCATGTCAGACATTCACCAATCACAAGTCTGCATCATCCACTCAGGCCAACAGCATCAGTCTGGACTCGACACCGTGAGTTTTGAATGTTTATGTTAAATATATGTAAAATTTCATGTTTAAAACACTCAAGATCAAATCTCGAATAAATAAGTATAATATAAAAAATAAACAAACTGAGATCACATGGTCATTGTCGCAAATTTGCTTAATTGATTAGTGACTTAGAAATAGTGCGGAATCTGAAATATTTTTATTAGTTTTACATCATAACGTTGGTGGTCACGTTATCAGACTATAATCACGAAATGGCCAAATGTCAGCCGATATATCAGGTTTTTCACTAGTGATGTGCTTTAACTTTGTTACCTTTTGAGAGCTTATCTTTTGCATGGTGTTTGTAAGTTAATTATCTTCAGAATTTAAGAAATAGCCAACTTTCTCACAAACTCTTATCTACAATGTCCTATTCAAATAAATGTTGTATCCTTATTATTTTAATACTTGACCATATTGATTGCTTCTGTGTTTGGCAGTGTTTTATCAAGGTTTTGTCAAGATGAAACCACATGAATTTTTCACCTAGTGCAGCTAGTAGCTAAAATATTACAATGCTGAGACTTGGTTGTGCTTTGACAACCGTATTTGCTTTCGTGTGTCCTGAAAAGTTGCAATTAAATCGACTTAATAATTAACTTAAACCTTTAAGCTCTGAAGGTGTTTTTTAAGATTTCCTGTTTCAGTGGCATACCCAAAATTAAAGGCTTATAACTTGACAAAAAAAAAAAAAAAAAAAAAAAACGAGGGTCAAGTGTTTGGTAAAATTTTAAAGAAAACTTTTCTAATTTATTAATGATGTACACTACTGGTCAAAACTTTTGAAACACTTGACTGAAATGTTTCTCATGATCTTAAAAATCTTTTGATCTGAAGGCGTATGCTTAAATGTTTGAAATTAGTTTTGTAGACAAAAGTATAATTGTGCCACCATATTAATTTATTTCATTATAAAACTAAAATTTAATAATAAAAAAAAAGGTTTTGAAATTGATGACTTGGACCAAATTATAAAGAAAAGCAGCCAATAAGTGCCCAACATAGATGGGAACTCCTTTAATACTGTTTAAAAAGCATCCCAGGGTGATACCTCAAGAAGTTGGTTGAGAAAATGTCAAGAGTACATTTCTGCAAATTCTAGGCAAAGGGTGACTACTTTGAAGATGCTAAAATATAACACAGTTTTGATTTATTTTGGATTTTGTTTAGTCACAACATAATTCCCATAGTTATATTTATGTTATTCCATAGTTCTGATGACTTTACTATTATTCTAAAAGTGAAAAAAAATTATAATAAAGAATGAGTAAGTGTTTCAAGACTTTTGACCGGTAGTGTAGTTTATGATAAATTCTGAGACTCTCTAAGAAAGTAATGAAACTAATGAAAAATCACACCAAAACATTTAACAAATTAAGATTAACTTTTTTCTTATTTTTCTGATTTGAAATTTATATAGCTCAGGGTTTAAATAAGGTAGATCAGAAAAACTGTTTTGTTTTGATCCCAATCATGTCAACTGTAATGGAGTAAAATTTAATGTTGATACAACAAAGCAAGCAAAAGTTATAGCATTACAAAAATAATTTATCCTAGTGTTCAAAAGCCTCTCCAAACAAAACATAATAATTGCAACATGCAAATACAACAGTGACTAAAGGTGTGCTCTCTCTCTCCAAAGCATGCAGGCATGAGTAACGAGATCTCATTGAGTTCCATTCTGTGTCATTTGAGTCATCACTGAGTCTGTGTCATGTACTTGGTGCCATCTACTGGTGGCCATATGTAATTACAGTGAAGAATCCTCTCTGCCCATATTTGGATGACTTTCACCTCTGGTTGCAGCGATCTGAATCCTAATACGATTGTATTGTGTTCCATGTGTTCCAATGTACTACATAATTTCCGATGAAGTCATCTGATCCAGGAAAGCTAACGTGCTTTTATACATTGTATGTGTGCTCGTTTTAGAGATAATTGCCGCCTCTAATTAATGGTCTGTGATATTTTATCTTCCTTTTATTTTTCTTGTAGTTATAAATGAAAACAAGGCATATAAGCAACACCTGTTTACATGTAACATGTACGTCAAAGACATATACTTAGCTATTACTCGCAATATTTTTGTTTGCGAGTAAATCAATTAGGCTGCTTGTATTCTACTCTTTTAGAGCTTTCCAACGACATATGACACATGGCTATTTGATCGGTTTGATGTTTTTACCAATTACAATAATATGTGCAGTGCAAAATTATTAATAAATTATCAAAACGGAACACTTCTGATTTGTCTGAAAGTTTCAAAGCACTTTTTCAGTTTTGGTCATAATGCCTGCATGCATTGGAAAGAACAGCTTCTGAGCTTTAAAATGATACCTATTTTGTAAAAAACAAAATTTTTGTCTTGATTTTGTCTATATAAAAATTCTTAAAATGAGATACGTTTACTTGAAAAGCAAAATGCCATAAGATATTTTGTCTTGTTTTCTGAACGTACAGTATATGCTTATAACACGAAATAAACGATTTGCCTAATTTTTAAACATGTTAATTTGTCCAATGATTCTTTTCAAAGTACACAAGGGATGGACTGACACATTTTGTGTCATCAAAGTTTCCGCAGTGATTAGTTCTTATTTTAGCATCAAACACAGATGCACAATCACTGAAATGTGATATCATGTGACCACACACCTCTGTCGAAATGACACATCAGCAGTTAAATGTTATTTTCACACACCTTTCAGCCTGAGAAGCTGCAAGCGTTTGAACAGGAGGAAATTGCTTTCAGCTTGTGGTTGGCACAGTTTAGTGTTACGCTGGTGTGAGTGATTGAATTGGAGCTGGTGAGCAAAGCACCATTTTCCATCGGAATGAGCTGTGGCCACGCATACACCACTCTCCTTTCTCAGATCATGACACCAATCTCATTTCGCAATGTCAGAATTTTCCAAGCCTACATTGTCCGGTGTGCCATCAATACATTATGTTCTCATGTTCTGCATGAAGATTGTTTTTTTTTCATGTTGTGTTTAGAATGTGATTAGGATATGAAAGAATAAACAAATTTATAATTTTCTGAAGAAAATATGAGTGATATGGGATAGACCAATCATAAGTTATTATGCAAATACAGTAGATGTAATAACAGTATGCAAAAATGACAATGATTTGATCACTAGATTGTTAGATTTTTGAATGCCAAACATTCTATAAAAAGTAAACAATAAATTACCTACTACTACCAGTGGTTTTAAAATTGATTAATATGTTGATTATTAGTTTGATGAGAAAAAAAAAAAAATCAAAAATCTATTTCTAGTATTTTATTGAAAATCAAATGCTCTCCTTCCAGTGTGCAAATTGGAAAATAATTTAAATGTACGTTATATTTTGGGGGCAAAAAAAGGTTTCAATTATAAACATTACAGTATTAGAGCACAAACCCAACTTATCAATATTGACATTCGTTGAGAGCTATTTTCATTATTGAGTTTATCGCTTAATCATTTTTATCAATTTGTTTATGCGGCCCTAAAATTTTACAGTAGTGATACATTTTTTCAATGTTTATAAAAAACAAATTCACACCTTGGACAAATTATCAAAAATGATCTAAAAAACTAAGTTTTAATGGAGTCCATGAAGTGTGTCCTGAATTTCTTGACATTCTTAACCTAAACCTATTCTGAACCTAAATCATCCTTTCATACATTGTGTGCAAAGTTTAAATTAACATTGCAATATGAGGACAGACTTAACTAAATTATATTTACAATTATTTTCGTTATTGATTTTATCGCAGCCCAAAAATGTAGTGTTACATAAGTATAATGTTTATTTATAAAAAAAATAAATAAATGCCGCATCTAAGGGGCCATTCAAACCAAACGCGTTCTTATGCTAAAAAAAAAAGTTAGATGCAGCACAGTGCATATAACAGAATGCTGGTGTCTCCAGCGTTTTTACCTGATGTGGCACCTAAAAAACGCGTCGCTCCTGCGCAAGATGCTGAAAAAAGAGCTGGATGCAGCAAAGCAGTCAAAGATGTCCATCTAGCGCATTTTTACGTAGAAAACCAGTAGAAAAAAGTGCAGACGAACACAAAAACATGTTTGGTGTGAGCCCGTAATTATCTACAAAGCAAGTTGGAATGGAGTACATTTAAGTGGGTTGTTAATTACGGACATACGTAACCTAAATCTACGAAATGTACGATGACTGATATCAATATTGATTTATTTAAATATATGTTGTGAGCAAAAGTATTAATAAACGTCACAATAACTAATTGATCATTCGTTTTTGAGTACTTTCATTATCTGTTTTTAGCAATTTAGTAGTTGCAGTCCTTAAAGTTATCATGCTAACAAAAATAGAACACCTAAGGCTGAAATTATTTACTAAATAAAGTTTGGTGTTTGAACGTTAAGTGGGTCGAGCAACTACTAACATCCATTTAGTCTAAATCTATGAACCATACGATAACTGGATCAACTTTGATTCCGTCAGTTTATTTAATACAAACAATTTAGTGGTATTCGCTGTCTCAAGGTTGTTTTCGCCACATTAAATCTTTAAACAACACAAAAGATGGATTGAATATCTTTCCCATTTCAACGCAATGCATATAACTGAGCTCAGGTGTCTCGAGCCAATATTTTAAAAGTTGACGTTCTTTTTTTTTACCTGACTCGACGTCTAAAAAAACGCAACCTTCCTGCGCAAAACATTGTAAAACAGCTGGACGCAGCGAAACGGTCAAAGTCTAGCGCATGTTTTTAAAGAAAAACAATGGAAAGAGTGCAGACGTACACAAACGCTTTCGAACGGCCCTTAAGACAATTTATCTGAAATGATCTACAAAGCAAAGTTTGACATTAACACATTAAGTACATTAAGTAGATTCAGCAATTACGGACATTCATAACCTAAATCAATGAACTGTACGATGACGGATATCAACATTGATTTATTTAATACATGTGTGCACAGATGTTTTAAATAAACAAGTACAGACCCAACTAATTAATAATTCGTTGTCAAGCATTTTCGTTTTCAGTTTTTAGCGATTTAGTAGTTGCAGCCCATAAAGTTAGCATGCTAACAAAAATAGATCGCACAACTAAGCTGAAATTATTTACAAAATAAAGTTTAGAGTTTATACATTAAGTGTGTCGGGCAGTTAATAACATCAGTTTAGTCAAAATCTATGTACCGTACGATAACTTTATCAACTTTTATTCCATCAGTTTGTTTAATACAAACAATTTAGCGGTATTTGCTGTCTCTATTTTATTTTTTTTTCACCACATTTAACATTTAATTAACACAAAATGTGTATTGGATCCATTTCAGTGCAATGCATGTAAAAAAAAATTTTTTTTAAATTATTAAAGGTTAAGAGCCAAGACTTTAAAAGTTGATGTTCCTTTTTACCTGACTTAGCATCTAAAAAACGCGGCGTTCCTGTGCGAAACACTGAAAAACAGCTGGATGCGGCAAAACGGTCAAAGACTAGCCCATGTTTATATAGAAAACAAAATGGAAAGAGAGTGCAAACATACACAAAAAATGCATTCAGAAAGTTAGTAGGTCCAGCAGTCACTAACATTCGTAACCTAAATCTACGAACTGTACGATGACGGATATCAACATTGATTTATTTAATACATGTGTGCACATTTTTTTTTTAAACAAATGTCACAAAAGACCCCACGAATTGATAATTTGTTGTCGAGTATTTTCGTTTTTTCAGTTTTTAGCGATTTAGTAGTTGCAGTCCATGAAGTAAGAGTTTTTAACAAAAATAGGTAGCACACCTAAGGCTGAAATTATTTATAAAATAAAGTTTGGAGTTTGTACATTAAGTGTGTCAGGTAACTACTAACATTAATTAAGTGAGAACTTACGAACCATACGATAACTGTATCAACTTTGATTCCGCCGGTTTGTTTAATACAATCATTTTAGCGGTATTCGCTGTTTTTGGGTTGTGTTTTCGCCAATTTTTAACCTTTAAACAACACAAAAGATGGATTGAATATCTTTCCCATTTCAGCGCGACAGTCGAATCAGTCCTGGTCTTCGTTCTAACGGTGACATTTTTGCCCCTTTTTTGTTCTGTTATGTAAATGTCTTTGAGGCCGTGGCACTGAGCGCTGTCTGTAGACTGCAGAGCAGAGGGGCTTTCATGCTTCAAATCCAAGCATTCATTGTGTGTGTGTGTGTGTGTGTGTGTGTGTGTGTGTTCAAGACTAGATATTGCTTCACTCTGAGCAACAGTCCCAAGTCTTAATACCCTCCGCTTGGTATGCAAATACGCTATGCTTTGATGAATTGTTGGAAATCGTTGCTAAACACCCAGTTGATAGACAGTGCTGCCTGTGCATCCTGTTTCCTACAGAACATAAATCTTTTGTTGTTGCCTAGGCTACGTTGTTTTAAGTCTGAAAATTATTATAAGGAAAAGCACATCATGTACCCATGATCCTTATATGAAAAAGGCTTTTTTTTTTTTCATAAAACTTGCTTTAGAACAAACTGAACTTTTTGAACTTGAAGATAATACTTATTGAAATCTATGTGTGTGTACTTAAGACCATTTATGTCTACATTACACACTTTCGTTTTATCTTTATGTTGGTGTGCACTGACAGTAAAGAATGAATAGCAGTTTAAATGTGATTTTACAAGAAGAGTTTGATATATGCTTCTCTCAATATGTGAGAGATGGCGCTATACGCTCATATAATATGCACAAGTATTTACAGAAAACTCATGCATGGACTTGCATGAGTACAATTTTGCATTAGTATAATTTACCTGTTTCCATGTAAAACATGACATTTGCTGTATTATTTTATAAGAGTCCATTAATTGTTAATATTTTTAAGTTTATTAATGTGGGGTTTGAACCAACACCACCAACAAATACAAGATGTTGTATTTCGCAATATACGTTCACATT
Organism: Myxocyprinus asiaticus; assembly: GCF_019703515.2. Classification (NCBI taxonomy): domain Eukaryota; kingdom Metazoa; phylum Chordata; class Actinopteri; order Cypriniformes; family Catostomidae; genus Myxocyprinus; species Myxocyprinus asiaticus. The sequence continues at coordinate 4,909,877 of NC_059392.1, read as the reverse complement.
AATGATTTTTCAGGTCTTCAGATGTAACAACTGACGAACAGCCGCCCGCACTGCCCCCAAAACAGTCCAGAAAAGACCCTCTCACCCACAATGGTGGATCACAGTCCCAACTAGATGACCATATCAGTGAATTATACAGTGTACCTGCGGCATCTGGAAAGAGCATGGTGTGAAAAACACTTTCACTGCACTTTCTATTTATGTGTGTTTGTGTCTCTTTTTTGGGTCCATTCAATTTCTTTTTTTGCAGAATGGAGCGGTACCTCATGACAATCTCGTTCTGATTAAAATGAGGCCAGACGAAAACGGACGATTTGGATTTAACGTTAAGGTACGGAGGTGGCTCTTCAATAGCAAGCTTGTCTCAACTGGATTTCTATATTCTATTCTAATATCAATTGGTTCATAATTTGAAACCTTACAAACTTATTTTGTGAAATGTTTTGCTTGAAAAGTGTGCTTGTGCTGTCTTTAAAACAAATGCCACATGGCTTGATTTTATTATCTAATGCAATGACGTTTATACGTGTTTAAAAGTGGTGTAATTGTTCAAATATTTTTTGGGGCCACTGTAATTTAAATAGTGCTAACAAGTCAATCCCTCCTCCTCCACAGGGTGGCGCCGATCAGAGGATGCCCATCATAGTGTCCCGTGTGGCTCCAGGAACTCCGGTATGTTTTTACCTGAAACTCAAGCAGTCAAATTACGTTGTTGTCCCATCAACATTGAGGCTGTACAGTATGCCACAGCAGAGAGTGAAAATTATGCCTGTTGACTAAATTGTGTTTGTTGGACGTCTGAAAATGAGTTGGTTTTTGATTTGATGATTGTTGTTCTGTGGCCTCCTCTGTATCTGTTACCTTTGACCTCTCACAGGCTGATATGTGCATGCCGCGCCTGAACGAGGGTGACCAGGTCGTGCTGATTAACGGTCGTGATATCTCTGAGCATACTCATGATGATGTGGTTATGCTAATCAAAGCCAGCTGTGAGGACCAATCAGGAGAGCTCATTCTGCTTGTCAGACCCAATGGTATGGAAAATTTTGATTGTTACCCTGAAATTGCATAAAGTAAATCTCTTTCTTTCATCTGTCTGTTTGTCTGCCTGCCTGTCTGTCTATTTACAGTGGCAAGAAAAAGTATGTGAACCCTTTGGAATTAGTTGGTTTTCTGCATTAATTGGTCATAAAATGTGATTAATTGGTCATAAAATGTGATTAAATGGTCATAAAATGTGATCTCACCTTCATCAAAGTCACAAGTACAGACAAACACAATGTGCTTAAGCTAACAACACACAAACAATTATAATGTTTTATGTCTTTATTGAACACATCCCATTAAACATTCACAGTGCTGTGGAAAAAGTAAGTGAACCCTTGGATTTAATGACTGGTCGATCCTCCTTTGGCAGCAATAACCTCAACCAGGCATTTCCGGTAACTGAAGATTAGACCTGCACAACATTCAGAAGGAATTTTGGACCATTCTTCATAACAAAACTGTTTCAATTCAGCCATTTTCTTAGGATGTCTGGTGTAAATGGCTCTGATGAGGTCATTCCACAGCATCTCTATTGGGTTAAGGTCTAGGCTCTGACTGGGCAACTCCAGTAGGGTCATTGTCCTGCTGCATCACCCAACTTCAACTGAGCTTCAGCTGGTGCACAGCTACCCTGACATTATCCTGTAGGATATCTTGATAAATTTGGGAATAAATATAAGTAATTTCCCTTGATGATGGCAAGCGGTCCTGGCCCCGAAGCAGCCCCAAATCATGATGCACCCTCCACCGGTGATATTCATGTTGGTATGCGGTGCCCTTTTTACGCCATATGTAGTGCTGCGTGTTCTTCCCAAACTATTAAACCTTGGTTTCATCAGTCCACAAAACATGTTCCCCGTAGATTTGTGGCATGACAAGGTGGTCTTTGGCAAACTTCAGGCATGCAGTAATGTTTTTGTTGGAAAGCTGCGGCTTCCTTTCTGGTGTCCTGCCATAGACACCATGCCTGTTTAATGTTTTTTATGTAATAGAATCATGAACCAAGATGTTAACCAGTTCCAATGATTCCTTCAAGTCTTTAGCTGTCACTCCAGGGCTCTTTTTTACCACATTGAGCATTCTGCGGTGTGCTCTTTGAGTCATCTTGGCTGGACGGCCACTTCTAGGAAGAGTAACCACAGTACTAAATCATCTCCATTTATAGACAGTTTGTCTAACTGTGGACAGATGAATATCTAAGCTCTTCGAGATAACTTTGTAACCGCTTTATGCAAAGCAACAATTCTTGATCGAGATCTCTTTTTGCGAGGCATGGTCCATATCAGCAAATGCTTCTGGTGAATAGCAAACTCAAAATGTTTGAGTGCTTTTTATAAGTCAGAGTAGCTCTAACCCACACCTCCAATCTCGTTTCATTAATTGGATGCCAGGTTTGCCAACTCCTGACTCTAATTAGCTTTTGTTGACATCATTGGCATAGGGGTTTACATACTTTTTCCAACCTACACTGTGAATGTTTGAATGATGTGTTCAATGTGTACAAGAACAGTACAATAATTTGTGAATTTTTAGTTAAAACAGATTGTGTTTGTTCATTACTGTAACTAAGATGAAGATGAAACCAGATTTTAAGACAAAAAAATCTGGTCTTGCCACTGTATCTATCTGTCTTAACTGTCTATCTATCTGTCTTTCTGTATATCCTTCTGTCAGCAAGTGCTGAGTTCAATGAAGTGAACTAAAATCTAAAATATGTTCTCTCTCTCTTTCTCAATCTTCAGCGATCTATGATGTAGATGAAGAACAGGAGAAGTTGGATCTGGAACTGGATTTCCAGTACATTCCTGAGACTTCAGACCTCAACAAGACCCACTTACAGGTCGACAGTCTGAAATCCTCCATTAAGCTGCTGAAAGATGGTCTGTCCAGCGGTACCGTTCTTGCACAATTTGATGTAAGTTATTTAACATTTATCCAACCATTATCTAACATTGATTATAAAATGGTTAGTTTGACTATATTTACAATATAGCATGCACTCTTGTACCTTTTTTTTTTTTTTTTTTTTTTTTTTTTAAGAGGGTCAGTGGCTTTAGAGCCATTCTAGAGCTTCTTTTCAAGTCGTTTTATTGAGTCTTATCTTCTCAAGCTTCCTTGATTATTTCCGGTTTGCAGAGTTTGCTTTTTTTATGTCATGAGCTTGTGTACTAAGCTTAAGCTTCATTTAGTTATTTTAGTACCAACAATAAAAATAGGATTTAATGAGACAAACTTACTGCATATACAAGTAAACAGTATCTAGTTCAAGTTAAGTTCATGTTGTTTTTGCATACTTGCACAAATGGACCACATATAAGACACTACATTAGAAATGTGCTTCATATGAGCTCATTAGAGTCTATATATAGGCTGAAAATTGTTTATGGATCCCAAAACTTTAGTTTCAAACACATGTACATTTTTGCTTCCCTAGCAACTATACAGGAAACGGCCTGGGATGCCTATGTCATGTGCTAGATTACCGCAAAACGTCTCGAAAAATCGTTATCGGGACATTTCTCCATGTGAGTATCAGTATATGCTTTATATTTGACAAACCAATGTTCTACTACATGATTGTCTGGAAATTCTGAACTGTTTAAATTCTATAACGCAGATGATGCCACTCGAGTCATATTGAAGGGGACGGATGATTATATCAACGCAAATTACATCAACGTGAGCATTGTTCTGTGATTGTTATTACGTTATGAGTTGTGATTTTTGTCTTAAAGATCTCCTAGTAACGTATGAACGATATGTATATACAATATATGTGTATTTATAGATGGAGATTCCTTGTAAAAGTGAGGTAAAGCGATATATCGCTTGTCAAGGGCCTCTTCCTGGTACCTGCTCTGACTTCTGGCAGATGGTGTGGGAACAGAGCGCCACCCTAGTGGTCATGCTCACAACGCAAGTTGAACGCGGCAGGGTATAAATACATCACTATACAGCGCTTTATTCACATAGAAATGGCAGTAAAATTTAGTATTTATAAAGAAATACACCTAATGGTCCTATTGTGCACAGTGTTGGGTAAATTACCCAAAATAAGTAATCCACTACAAATGTCAAATTACTTATCTAATATTGTAATCAGATTACTTTACTGATTACTTCATGTGAAAGTAATCACATTGCAAATTACTTTTAAACTACTTTCCAAAACAATTTTCTCAGAATAATGTTTGTTTTTCTGCTTGAACGATTTCAAAATAATTGTTGTTAACCCTTCAGCTGTCACAGAAACACAAACAGATGTACATATGAACATAATTCATGTTTTAAATGGTTTCTACATAAATTTTAGAAAAATGTGTAACCCAAGTACTTAAAAGTAATTAACTCCATTGGAAGTCAGTAACTGTAATCTGATTACAGTATCTTAAATGTAATGATTTAGACTACTTTTGACTACAAAAGTAATTAGATTACATTAACTAATTACTTTGTAACCATATTACACCCAGCACTGATTGTGCATGATTAATCAGTGCTTTTTTTATGTTTAAATGTATATTAAAAAATTTTTTTAAAAAGAATTTGGAATTCCCAATGTGCTTTTAAGTCCTCGTGGTCGCGTAGTGATTCGCCTCAATCCGGGTGGCAGAGGACGAATCCCATCTGCCTCCGCGTCTGAGACCGTCAACCCACGCATCTTATCACGTGGCCACGGAGACATAGCGCGTGTGGAGGCTTCACACCATCCACCACGGCATCCATGCTCAACTCACCACGCACCCCACCGAGAACTAACCACATTATAGCGACCACGAGGATGTTACCCCATGTGACTCTACCCTCCCTAGCAACTGGGCCAATTTGGTTGCTTAGGAGACATGCTGGAGTCATTCAGCACGCCCTGGGATTCGAACTAGCGAACTAGCGAACTCCAGGGGTGCTAGCCAGCGTCTTTTACCACTGAGCTACTCAGGCCCCCACTATTTTTGCCTTTAAAATAAAAAGTCGGGGAACCACAGTCCAACCAAATCCCAATGAATAAAATCAAGTCCCGTCCTTCATTATTTCCCAATGAATATTCTGTTCCACTTGAAAATATATAACATTTTATATACAAGTTTATATAGAAGAATATGAAATCGAATGATAATATTATCAAAAAGCTTTTTGTCTGTACTGGTTGTCATAAATGTTATATGTCGGCTAATGTAATTTTTTTTTAGGTGAAATGTCATCAGTATTGGCCAAACCTTTCTGCAAGTGGCACCTATGGGGGCTTCCATGTGACATGTGTATCGGAGGAAGGGAACTCTGCGTACCTGATCAGAGATTTGACCCTTACACACTTGGAGGTGGTGTACCTGCCCTGCTTTAATTCCATATTTTTGTGGATCGGTGTGATTTAATTTGATTGATTGTGCTGTTAAAATGACGAAGAGCGCAAATCTGTCTATTTACGTACAGAGTAACGAAGAGAGACACATTTGTCAGATGCAGTACTTGGCGTGGCCGGATCACGGCGTACCTGATGATTCGTCAGACTTCCTGAACTTTGTCAGTCACGTACGCAGCAAACGAACCGATGCAGAAGAACCGGTGGTGGTTCATTGCAGGTCTGGCCTGAATAACATTCTGACAATGTCTCCACAACATCAAAGAAACATAACGCAATCTGATATACATATAAAAGAGACTATCAGAATAATTTACAATGTATTACAGAATAACATGATACAGAAACATTAATTGAGCCTTCCCTGTTCTCTTGCAGTGCTGGGATTGGTCGTACTGGTGTTCTTATCACCATGGAGACAGCGATGTGTCTGATAGAGAACGGACAGTCAGTGTATCCCTTAGACATCGTAAGAACCATGAGAGACCAGCGTGCTATGATGATTCAGACTCCTGTGAGTATATGTGTGTGTATGTGTTTTGGCTCAAATAGTCAGACGTTGACTATTGGCATAAAGTCTGGTCCATTTTGCAACTTAAGGCTCGGGTATACTTTGTTTTTCCACGTGCCGTTCCGTCTTACACACGGTTGAGCACTCAGCCTTTCAAAGAATTCACTTGTCTGCGAGCCCATACAGACTCGTTCGATACATGCACACTACGACTGCTTTGAGATACTCTTTTTAGCAGAGTCAACCGCAAAACCAGCAAATTAAATTGCAACGTGATTTTAGTAGGGCTGTCAATCAATTACAATTTTTAACCAAATTAATGACATGACATTAAGATTAATTAATCGAATTAATCGCAATTAATCACTTATATCAAAATTTGCTGAGAAAGGCCCCCAAATAAAGATAATTTAATATAAATACATTGTAATTCTATATATATATATATATATATATATATATATATATATATATATATATATATATATATATATTTATATTAGAGCTGTCAGAATTACCGCATTAACGCATTTACCGTTAATACAACATAAACAAGTATAAACGCTTGTTGGGATGGTGGAACCTTTGCGATGTGTCCGCCCGGAGTCACTACACCTATTTGATGTATAAAACAAGCCCAGATGGGACCTATGCAAGGCACATTTTAATTACCACAGAAGCACGCCAAGTCTTAACTCTCACCAAAACGCAGAATGAGACATATTTGTCTGCAAGCGCTTTTCATGTGGAGTTCAAAGCACCGTTTGACACGTCATGAACACAGCTTCACAATTGCTGTAGGAAAGCTTATGGCCACAGTCTCCCGGCAGATTAATATTGTGGAGGATGAGAGTTTAAGAGATTTAAGATTTATATATATATATATATAAATTCAAATTGAAATATATTGCATTATTGTGGCAGACAGGTAAAGCATTGATTAGACAGTCCAAAATGTGGCTTAAGAAGTCAATGTCATATATACCATATCCTCGAACATAAGCCTACAGTCTATAGCAATTATTTTGCAATTGAGTTAATCAATCTGTCCTGTTCTCAGAAGACGCGTTATCTTCTATATATCTACGTATAAATGACTCGGACGGACGATTTTGGGGCGTCTCATTGGTTTTCAGTGTCAACGGCACATTTTCAGGGCGTTGAACTTTGAAAATCATGTCTCGAGGTTCCTGCATTCTGTTGTGCTTCGCCCAGCTGTCAAGAACACGTTCGGAATGAACGGCTTTCATTCTGTGGTTGCGCTGCTTGTGAGGTTTATTGAGTTCCCCCTGCTGACGCGGCTTGAAAAAACACAAACAAAGTTACATGTACTTCAAGCTTGAATAGTACTTATTTTGCTATCATTGGAGCTTTCATTACGGAATTTACTTACGGGTCAGGAGGTATGATTAATAGCGTTAATTTCTTTAACGCAATTTTTAAATATAAGTAATTGCGCTAAATTAATGCGTTAACGTGATTTTAGTCAACTATTCCCATTTTTGTGAGCAATATGCATAAGATGGTTGGTTAACAATCTGTTAAGCTTAAATATTATTTTGTTTATTTATATATTTTTGTGTGTGTTTTCCAGAGCCAGTACCGTTTCGTCTGCGAAGCGATTCTGAAAGTTTACGAGGAGGAAATCGTAAAACCATGCGAGACTGAAACTCCCAGTGAAAAGGAAGAATGAACGGTGCCCTTCATTATTGCTGAGGTTCTTCTGTGATTTACAACTACTGCCAGTGAGAACTGCTCTCAGCTCGCTGTCTCCCCCTGCTGGGCGGCAGCGGACATGACCGCCTGCAAGCTAGAATACAGTCAAAAAAGCACTATTGCACTTTACAGCGACAAACAATGACTTAAGGGGATTTTTCATTTTAAAAAAAACAAGTATCAGGTTACTGATTAATAGGTACTGTTCATAAAAAGAAACTTGCTTTTGCTTTCGTGCCAAAAGCTGAAATGAGCCACAATGTCGGAATGAATTTTTGCAGCTAACGACAACATTTTACGTTTTCCTAGCTATTTATTTGTTTATTTTTTTAACAGTGGTCTTAAAAACAATGGGTGCTCACCCCTTTCTCTTTCTTTTGTCCTGACTGTGACTGTAATTGTTTTAACTGTTACGTTTAAAACTTGAAGTTGAAGTGTGTAGTTTCCGCCTACTAGTGGCGCCAATCGGAATTGCAAAGACAATGTAGTAATGGCTGTTTTCAAGCAGGTTTCTCAAACACTCCTATTGGTCGAACAAACAGAGAGTCCTGCCCCAAACTTACGCCATTGGTTGAGTCAACCAATGCTCAAACGAACAGTTTACAAGTTGAAATTAACTTACGAATGGCTAACTTAGTTTATTAAGCTGGAGTAAGCGAAAGTAAATTAACACTGAAAAAAATTACGCACTTCAGCTTCAAGTTTAAATAAACGTTTTTTTTTTCCTCAAAGGTTTCAGCTGCAGCTAGTTTTGACCCCAACGCTTTGAAGATAGTCTCATCATTTGTTACTTTACACATTTTCAATGGAAATATTAAAGTTCTACCTAAAGTTTACTGAAATTAACAGGCACCAGCTTTGAGTCAGCTACATTGAAAATGAGTCACGCTGACGATGTTTCTTGCTGCCAAATTTCACAGCTGTTTGCCTCAAACTGATTGGTGGGCTGCTTTGACTAATTGAGTATTTATTGTGAGGGCATGACTAGTATGTGAAATGTCAGTCGTCTTTATCGTTAAATATGCAACAGGCAGCTGTTTCGCTCTACGATCCACGTCTGCAGGATCTTGGAAGCAGATTTTTATTTTTAATTTAAAGCTGTGAATTTTTGCATTTGCTCCATTGACTGAGACTGGAAACGGCTTGTTTTCAACCGATTGGTATTTTGGACGTAAATTAAGATGTAAAAATGCGTCAATTTTTCACTGAGACGTTGTCTACCATTCGTTCCCATATATTGCTTAATATCTAAACATCCTTATAACAAGTTACATTTATTGAGAATAAAAATTGCATAAGATAATAAGACTTGTTTTAGAGAATATCTTTAACCACAGTGGCAAATACAAAAATTGCCAATGGGATAAGAAAAATAAACAATTCAAGATGTATTCTCTGAGAACAAGTCTTTAATATATTATGTAATTTTGCTTCTAAAGTAAATTAGTCTTGTTTTTAAGTTTGTTTGGATGTTTTTTACAGGAAAACGACAAATATAGATTTTTTTGCAGTGAAAATCATCATATGGTTTCATGTTAATTTCCTCCATGTTTGCGATCAAATTTTCCAGACTTTTATTGCAAGCAATGGGTTAGCTTAAGATTTCAGTTGTACAAATATCACATAATACGAATATTTTGCATCCTTCGCCAAGTAGAAATATCTGTGCTGCACTCCATAAAGAGTACAGATTGAAATTCTGCTTATCATTGATTATGCATATCCCAGATCTTCTCTAATCTTACTGGTTACCTATTAGCTACTACCTGTAATATACTCTATCATGTTTAAGTGGTCATAGTTCTGGCTATAGAACACAGTAGAGATGATGGGTGCATTTACAGAACTCATTGCGCATTTTAACGTTTTATTCACCGCAAGTGCAGGTGCATTTTACAAACCCTTGCGGATCTGCACTTTTAGCCTGTAACGATCAATGAGCCTTATTCATAAAATGTGCAAAACAAATTTAATTGTAAATTGTTCATAAAGTCGTTCTTATGGAATTTGTCAATGCATCCGTTTACGTAAGAACGGTTTTACGAACAATTTACATAAATTTGTTTTGTTTGTATACACATTTTTTTACGGTGCATAATCATGAAACGTAAAGTTCTCATTTTCTGTATTTTTGAGGGAATGTTTATTAATTATGGCGCAATTCAAAATTTATACCGTTTTTAACGCAATGCTCCAGATCATCTCAAAAGTTGATGAAAATTTTACGAACATGACTTCTATGGCACTTCTGGTCGCTAAAGTACGCTGTACGATGTTTCGCGGTGCCATTGCGTAAACTATTTGGCGTCAAGGACCAATCCCGCCCACCGTTTTGAATGTTAGCCGACTTTGCTTCAGTGGTACGTCGTTATAGCGCAGCAGCTAGAAATTTACTACCAATGTCGCATTGGAAGTGGTGGTATTTTTGTATTTAAAGAAAAAAATAAATGAAAAAAGGACAGCACTTTGCAACTGACTACAGTAGTCTGCTGTGCTACTGTAGAATTTATACTGTAATTGTGAGATGGGGGAAAAATATGCTGTTTAATTATATTTATGTTAAAAAATTTGGCAAAAAGAGACACTTGTGGGGGATGGGGACTCTTAACTACATGGTGTCATATGTGAAATATTTGTAAATACGATGTTATATATTAAAAGTGTTCTGAAAAGATATAACTGTGGTTGTTTTTGTTAGTACGTTTTTGTTTTGTTTAGTACTTGTTTTTGTTTAATATACATTTGTATATATTACAGTTGTGTTTGTGTGTTTGTACAGTATGTCTGTGAGAGAGAACGCTTGTCTTTTGTACAGACTGTTTTGTTTTCCACTCGTCTTTTGGCACTCGTGTGAGTCAAATCAAATATAATACAGCTCAGTTTTTTTTCAGTGTTGTTTGTGAAAAATATATGGATCTCCTCAATGAAATGTAAGAAAGAGAACACACTTTCAATTTTGCAGCTTGTCCTTTTATTTTATGTTGTATGATTGACAAGAGGTGAACAGGAATAATTTAGGTCCGATTTAGCCATATTTAGACCGAAAATATATGCTGCCTTTTAGGGTGGTCGTTGTTGCCGTTTTTACTTCAAGACATCGACATCCTCAGTGCGCGAAACGACCTTTCCGTCAATCACCTCTTCGATTACTGTGCGCACGCGCTTGGTCACCACTGGTTCAGCTGTAGAGGAAAGACAAAGAAAATAAGTTAAAAGCAGCACAGATGCATTATCATCCCATAATCACTTTCCAAAGAGAAAAGTAGCATTTTATTGTATCAAAAGTATTTTAATTTCGTATAAACTTCGTTGATTTAAGTAAACAAACAATTTAAATATTCTTTATCTAGTATTTAAAAATAGTTTAAATAAGTGAAAAATAATTTTCGTATTTTTATATTTCATGTATTATATTATTTAAATATATTTTATGTGTGTATTTATATATTAAATATCATATATTATGTTTTTATATATTTAATATATTGTATTATTTAAATATATTTTATATATAGAGAATATGTAACATTACATGTGGTATTTAATATATATGTATTTATATATTAAATATCATATATAATATGTAACTTTTATATATGGTATTTAATATACAAATAAATAATATATACAATTAAAAAAACTTTTGGAACACTTACGTTTTTGGGGAGGAGGAGTTTTTACATACTCTACAACCTTGACTGTCTGTCTCCTGGAAAAAAATACATTTTTATGAAATGTCTGACATCACAAACTTTCATCTTTTTGCATCTATTCTAGTCAAACACTTTATCGCCAAGGCTTAGTTTTTAATATACTTATTATATATTTATATGACTTACTGAATGTCCTCTCCATCCAGAAGTCTTCTGTACTCTGCGATCTCCATCTCTAGTCTGGTCTTGATGTCCAGGAGCAGTTTGTAATCGTTGCCCTGTCTTTCGATGTCCATGCGCACTTGAGAAAGCTCCGCCTCCAGACTATGAATTACTGCCTGCAATTGGTTGAGCTGAAGGCTATACCGTGACTCGGTCTCTGACAGTGTGCCCTCCAGAGCCGCTTTCTGTCCAATCAGAGCAGAGAACGAGAGTGAGAAGATTGGGCTATGCATAATAATGCAAATAGCGCTCCCTCTAGTGGGGAAATGTTATATTGTCAATATTTAACAAATTTGAGCGTGAAACCACAGTTAGGGATGCGGGACGATGCATATTAGATCAAATAAATCTCCCTCTAGTGGTAGCTGAGAGTATCAAAATCGTTTTAATAGTTTAATCAAAACAAGTGGGGGGGCCTGGGTAGCTAAGCGACTACCACCCCTGGAGTCGTGATTTCGAATCCAGGGCATGCTGAGTGAATCTAGCCAGGTCTCCTAAGCAACCAAATTGGCCCGGTTGCTATGGAGTGTAGAGTCACATGGGGTAACCTCCTCGTGGTCGCTATAATGTGTGGTTCTCGCTCTCGGTGGGGTGCGTGGTGAGTTGTGCGTGGATGCCGCGGAGAATAGAGTGGGCCTCCACATGCGCTACATCTCCGCGGTAACGCGCTCAACAAGCCACGTGTTAAAATGTGCGGATTGACAGTCTCAGACGCGGAGGCAACTGAGATTCATCCTCCGCCACCCGGATTGAGGCGAGTCACTACGCCACCACGAGGACTTAGAGGGCATTGGGAATTGGGCATTCCAAATTGGGGAGAAAAAAAAATCAAAACTAGTATACATTTTAAAGTGAAAGTAAAATGGGCCATGGTTATTAGCACAAATAGTGCTCCCTCTAATGGGAGCTAGTGGGAAATATTTTTATTGTCAATATTTAATAGTGCTAGAACAAATTTGAGCAGAAAACAACAGTTAGGGGGTGGAGCCATGCATATTAGATCAAATAAAGCTCCCTCTGTTGGTAGCTGAGATTATTAACATTATTTTAATAGTTTAATCAAAACTAGTTTAAATTTTAAAGTGAAAGAAAAATGTGGTTATTAGCACATAGTGCTTCCTCTAGTGGTAGCTGAGAGAACTGGAAATGTTTTGACAATTTAATTAAAGCTAGTATTTTTTAGAATTTAAAATTTCGAGAAAGTGAAACATACCATGCTAAGCTGAGACTGTAGTTCGATCTCCAGGGATTGCAGCGTTCTCCTAAGATCATTGATTTCACTGCGTGACATTGAAAGATCTTCTTGTCTGGTGGACACCTGCTTGTTTAGCTCGTCAAACTGCAAGGAAAGAGATCAGAAGTCAACATCCATGTCTGGCTATTACCAACTAGTTTAATAAGAACATATATTTGTGTCAGCACTTACTTTGGTCTTGTACCAGGCATCCATTTCTCTGCGGTTCTTCTCTGTGATACCCTCATACTGTTGTCGGATCTCCTCCATAATACGGGCCAGGTCTTGCTGTGGTCCGGCATCCACCTCAACGTTTACAGTGCTTGAGGACATTTGTGCGCGAAGAGCTGCGATCTCCTACAAAGTGCCGATAGTTATTTCGTTATTCGTTATTTTGCCATGATATGCTGCTTGTTATTGCTAGTCAGTTGCAGTGGTAATATGGGGATGTGCATGCTCATTCTAGAGAGTATTTGATTGGACAAAAATTTGGATACGCCCCTGAGTGCAAGATGATGTCATCAACATTTTTGGTCCGTTTTTCCCAGAGGAGAAAGACTTTACTTTTAAAATTGTAAATCTGCTAAAGCTTAATTTTGTCAACATTTGGTAGAATGTTAGCATACAGATGGCCTCAAAACTAGATATGATATGGACTAGAAGCAACAAACGTCCAATATTGATTTCATGAGGTCTTTAAAAGTGGGATTTACTATTTTAACAGGAAAACAATTACGTTTGGACTTTAGATGTGCAGAACAGACTTTGAAGAACTGCCAGTACAACTCCAAGGCACTACGTTGTGGTTAATTACAGGACTAACATTGCTAAAAATACCTAATTATTTTAAATTACACTTGATTTAAGAAGATTGGAGAAGATTATTGGTGTTGTGGATCACTAGTTAAAGATCTTCACTCATTCCACCAAGTTTTCCCCCACCCGGAGGGCCAAAAATCAATATTTTTGAAGTTTTTTACGTCACCTCTGCGTGGTTCTTCTTGAGGAAGACCAGCTCCTCATTCAGACCCTCAATCTGCATCTCAAGGTCTGAGCGGGTCATGGTCAATTCATCCAGAACTTTCCTCAGGCCAGCGATGTCTGCTTCCACAGATTGGCGCATGGCCAACTCGTTCTCGTACCTGACGCAGCCAAGAATAACACCGGTGAGGAACCCAGACAAACTCGTGTCTACGTGCCTCGTTATAGACGAGTAAGGGTTAAAATGTTGGGAGTAACATTAATGATCTCGTAAAAACGTAGAACAACCCAAATATTAAGCCTAGGTTAAAACAGACATACTTAGAAGTAATCATCGAAATAAGAAAAGTAAGCAAAGTAATAAAAGAATTTTCGAAAACAAGAAGAATACAAAAGTACAGGTTTTCATTTATTGTACTAACTTGACTCTGAAGTCCTCGGCTGCCAGTTTGGCATTGTCAATCTGAAGGATAATTCTGGCATTTTCAAGGCTGGCTATGGAGATCTAAAAAAGACAAGCAGACAATGAAGACCCAAGACTCCCTTTCATCTTACAAAGGTAAACCAAACAGTTTCAAAACAGCGTAGACATCTCACATGTCTATTAGACCATTAAATTGGCTTTGTAACTGAATCATATATACATAAGTTCATTCATATTATTATAGTTCATAGTATCAAGTGGTTAGGGTGATTAACCAAACACTAGATTAAAAAGTTCAATGACTGTCCATTCAACAGCCATTTTTGCTTTAACGTGAGTTAATGGTATATAAAGGCTCTTTCATAAACTGAAACTAATGTCCATTTCCATTTGATAAGAATACTGATAACTTTATTAAAGTATAATACTTCTGTAATCTCGTTTAATCTAAGTTTTGGTATGATTAGGACCCCACACTGTTTTTAGTATTATTAGAATCCCATAGCCTTCTATTATACAAACACCAAAATCTCTTTCCAATTGATGAGAACTCTATAGTAATATATTAATCAATATGTCTTGATTTTTATAATAGTGTACTTTTATATAATAATTTGTTAATATAACTATTATTTTATCATATGATACAGACTTTACAGAATTATTATTTTCAGTGTAGGATTATACCTAACCTGATCTGAACACCGCTAACTACATATCCGATTATATAGATCTATAATGTAAGAATACTCACTTTTTTGCGGAGATCTTCAATGATGGCATAGTAATGGCTATAGTCTTTGCTGACAGGAGCGCTCTTGTCGTACCACTCGCGGATCTGGCGCTCAAGTTGCGCATTGGCTTTCTCCAACGAGCGCACCTTCTCCAGGTAATTGGCCAGACGGTCGTTGAGGTTCTGCATGGTGGTCTTCTCGTTGAAAGAATTACCGAAGCCATTGTCTCCGCCGCCGCCGAGCGCACTGGCCAGGTCGAAACCGCTTCTGGTGCCCTGTGCGTAAGAGACGCGCACGCTGGACCCCCCTGCGCCTGCATAGACACTTGGCGCAGTGCCGACGGCAATGCGCTTGGAGTATCCACCGGTGAGGGAGTGAGAGGAGAAGGGACGAGAGCTAGAGCTGGTGAAGCTCTTACGCATTGTCTGTGTCATGGTTTCTGTGCCTGTGGCTCTGGCGCTTAGAGTGGCTTACAGAACTGGCAGCTGCTTAATAATTTTGGAGAGCCAGGGATATTTATATACAGTACAGTTAAACAGATGGGTGTGGTCATTTCGTCTTATTTACAGTAATGATTATCTTGAAATTATCAAACAGGTGTGTCCAGGGCACGTTGAATGGAATAAAAAATAAAAGGACCTAACACAGAGCCTTGAGGCACGCCTAAACTGATCGGCATGATTTTATGGATGCTCATCAATTCTAGTGGTAATTCCCTAAAATTCAGGATTTACTGGGTTAATCTAGACATAAAAACACTTATAACTTTCATTAACAACAGTCACTTATGTAAAGCTTAACAGACCAGTAGGCTACATTTAAAGACAAAATCCGTCTTAAAACAAGTTAAACTTAATCAACAGCATTTGTGGCATAATCTTACCACAAAAAAATAAAATAAAAATGTGTCCCTCTTTTTCTTAAAAAAAAAAAAAAAAAAAAAAAAGCAATAATCAAGATTACAGTGAGGCACTTACAATGGAAGTGACTTTTTGGAGGGGTTAAAAGCAGAAATGTGAAGCTTATAAGTTTATAAAAAACACTTATAATTCTGTTCAAACCTGTGTATTATTTGAGCTTTAAAGTTGTTTAAATTGTAATTCTTATGGTTGTTTTAGGGTATACATCATGACATCGTCATGGCAACAAAACTGTAAAGCTGGAGATAGGCCTAACTTTACACAGAAAAATTTTTTTCACACTAAAATCACGTTAACATGTATATTGATTACAACTTGTGGTTATACATTTGAAACAGTATTTGTTTACAGATTGGCCCCATTTACTTCGCCATGATTTTCTGTAAAGCTGCTTTAAAACTGTGTGTAAAAAGCACTTTACAAATAAAAATGACTTGACCGGACTTGACTTCCATTGTAAGTGCCTCACTGTAACCCAGATTTTTGCTTTTTTTAAAGAACAATTCATTTTTGTGGTAATCAACATTATGCCACAAATGCTGTCGATTGAGCTTAACTTGTAGTGAATCCTGAATATTAATTTAAATACGAATATTGATAATTGACATGAAATTTCAAACAGTTTCAGCAGTATCCTGCGGTGTCACATGCTATAATAAATCTACACTATTTTAAATGACCCAAATTTCCAATTCTTCTTTAATTATTATAACCTATGCAGCCGTTATAACCTCTTATAATTGAATACATTTAATGTATACATTTAAATGTATAAATTTAATATTTGTACATTTTAATAATACATTTTTTGCATCATAGGACCATTTTAAATGAATTATGGAATGCAAAAAGTGGTTAAAAATTGTGGGAAAACGATCACTTTTTTGTTGTTACGTAACCTAAAATATACAGTTTTGATTTAAAAAATTGTAAAAAACCTAAAATCTTGATGTTGAATTAAAAAATGTTCATGGGCATGTTATATGTCAACTACCCATTTCATATGAGAAAATGTCTGCTAATTAAACTTTCATGTCAATTCTAACGGTCTGCTTGTAGGCCTATATTAATGATAATAATGTCTGTTAGCATAACTGTTATTAATGAAAGTTATTATAAAGTGCTGCCAGCCAAAATACACAATGTTCTGGTATGATAAGACAGTTTGATCTGTACGGTATGCAGTGAATGAGGACTTTAAACCACAACTTCACTAACACTAACCTCCTTGTCACTACTTCCACACCCTGATTAGATGTGAAAGTGTATGATAAATATTTAGCCTATTGGATAAACTGATTAGAATGTATCGCATCATAATTCTAATCAAACATTAATCAGTGTGGTCACGGTAGGCTATTATTTAAAGATGTACTGTGGTCAGTTAATGTAATAGCCTACCATTATTACACCAGTAAAACTGTATTATAAACACTTCACTTCTGCATGAAAATCCCAGGAGATCAGCAGTTACAGAAATACTCAAACCAGCCCATCTGGCACCAATCATGCCACAGTCCAAATCATTCAGATCACTTTTTTTCCCCATTCTGATGGTTGATGTGAACATTACCTGATGCTTCTGACCCGTATATGCATGATTTTATGCACTACACTGCTGCCACACGATTGGCTGATTAGATAATCGCATGGATGATTGTTGGTGCCAGATGGGCTGGTTTGAGTATTTCTGTAACTGCTGATCTCCTGGGATTTTCACACACAACAGTCTCTAGAATTTACTCTGAATGATGCCAAAAACAAAAATCATCCAGTGAGCGGCAGTTCTGTGGATGGAAATGCCTTGTTGATGAGAGAGGTCAACAGAGAATGGCCAGACTGGTTCGAACTGACAAAGTCTACGGTAACTCAGATAACCGCTCTGTATAATTGTGGTGAGAAGAATATAATCTCAGAATGGTATTCTGAGATGCGGGTTGGCGCTGTTTTGGCGGCAATAGGGGGATCTACACAATATTAGGCTGGTGGTTTCAATGTTGTGTCTGATCGGTCTATGTGTGAGGTAATTGTGATTATGTTCCATACTTATTCATAACGCATGCACAGTCATGTCTGCCTGCATATAACATTATTTGCAGACAATAATTTTTTACTTTCCTCTTTGCATCATTTCCCGTTGAAATTGTTTTCTTTTTAGTATTTGAAGTAGCCTAATTCCCTTATTAATGAGCTCTTAAGAGCCTGGCGCACCCTTTGCGTTCACATGAACTAATTCGGGTGTGTCGCTGCCTCCGCATTATCTTCCCACTCCCACATGCATATCTTGCCTGATCCAGACCAAATCCGTGTCTCTTGTGAGCTTTGAGCAGAAAAAATGATCTCATGCCCTAGTTTTGCTTATGGTGGTACAGGATTTCATCCCACACTTTCACATGCGCGTTCAACGCTTTAACGCATCATAAATTTGCGCAGCTCCCTTTGTGTAAGGGTTGAGTAAACCATTTTTAAGGCCCCCTTTTTTTGCGCACACTTGTTTTTGAAGAAGCTCAAATAAAAGATAGTTTAGACATTTTTGGTCACTACATAAGTTCTATACTTTCATTTGTGGTATTTAATAGTTTTGTTGAATTTACAATTATTCTAAAATGTGGGAAAAGGTAATAACAAAGAATGAGTAGGTGTGTACATCCTTCTGATGTGTATATGAAGTTTCCTCAGTGTTTGTTTTTGTCTTCAGTGTTGGTCCTCTGACAATGGAATGACCTTTGGATGAGTATTTCCAGTGAGTAATGGATGGAGAAGTCCTTGCAGTATTCTGACGTAGTGCTTAAACAGGGCTGTGGTTTCGTGTTTTGGTACGATGATGCTGGTAAGGGTGAATCGTAATCAAAACAGCAAATTTTTTGTCGGCACCATTACGGAATTGCATTTTTTACTCATAACATAAACTATGAAACAGTTTACTATAAATATGAGATTAAAACACTCAACGCCGCTACAACATGGGCCACCATCTTCATTGTTTTGGGTTCAATGGGTCACATGACTGCGACACATGACCAAAAATACGTCATCATTTTCAAATATCTCAGTTTTCCCTGTCCACACTACAACGTGAAGACGGCATTTTCAAATGTATCTGCTTTTCGAAAAGCTCAAAAACAGCATCTCAGAGTGGACGGAAGGCCAAAACATAGAGAAAAAGATGTGTTTTCAAATGAAAACATGCTAGTGTAGACATGGCCTAAAATGCTCTCAAGTAAACAAAAGCTTACCTAAAAAACGTAACTTTGGAACTTACCAGGGGGCCTGGGTAGCTCAGCGAGTAAAGACGCTGACTACCACCCCTGGAGTCACGAGTTTGTATCCAGGGCATGCTGAGCGACTGCAGCCAGGTCTCCTAAGCAACCAAATTGGCCCGATTGCTAGGGAGGGTAGAGTCACATCCTTGCGTTCGCTATAACGTGTGGTTCTCGCTCTCAGTGGGGCGCGTGGTGAATTGTGCGTGGATGCTGCGGAGAATAGCGTAAAGTCGTGGTAACACGCTTAACAAGTTACGTGATAAAATGCGCGGCTTGACGGTCTCAGATGCAGAGGCAACTGTGATTAGTTCTCCGCCACCCGGATCGAGGCGAGTCACTACGTCACTACAAGGACTTAGAGCACATTGGGAATTGGGCATTCCAAATTAGGGAGAAAATCACACAAAAAAAAAAAAACTTAATCCGGATACATTTGAAAACTGCATTTTCGTTTTCGAAACGCTCTGTGCCCACACTAGCATTTTCAAGTGTTTTCCAAAACACCAAAAGTTACTCGTCCAATATGACGAGTTCATATGAAATATGAAACGCTTAAATCCCCTTACTGTGCATGCGAAAAATCGCAGTTTCAGATTGTACAAAGTAACATTTATCTTTAACAACACAATCAAAGTGAAGGCATAACAACGCCGCTACAACATGGGCCGCCATCTTGATTGTTCTATGTTTAATGGATCACATGGCCAAAAATACGTGTCCACACTACAACGCGAAGACAGCATTTTCAAATTTATCCACTTGGGAGAGCGTTTTCGAAAAGTTCCATTTTCGTTGTCAAAAACGCCATCTCATTGTGAATGGAAACCCAATACGTAGAGAAATTTATTAGTACATTTATAACACTAAAATAGTGTTTGACGTGGCCTAAAACGTTCTCAGGTCAACAAAAGCTTACCGTAAAAAGTTAACTTCAGAACTTAATGTAAATTTAAAACATGAACAATTCAAAACGCTGTTGTTCATATGTTAAAAGATTTAGAAGTTGTTTAACAACATGGTGCTACTTGTCGGACAAAATCCAAACTATATCCTTAAATGTACTACTATAGAAAAGATTATTTAAAAAACACGTGGTAGTACGGTATTGTAAAGTTTTTATATATTTTGTTTACATAGCACAGGTCAAATGCCAGATTGCAAAGGTCATCATAATGCCACGCTAAGCCAAAAACCAATGGTACATTTCGTCATTCCAACCTGTTTGACGAGTCTTCTGTGTCGTTAGAGCTATGTGCCCATCCTTGTTTTGGTGTTTAATCATCAAAGACGCTCCTACATAATTATTTTCTGAGACTTGCAGTCTCTTTTCTTGCCCAAGGCGATTATCAACCTGTGCCAAAGTAAATTGAAGACTTCTTTTTTTGAAGGGTTTCTCTGCAGAATGTTTGTAACTTAAACCCTTTACATACAAGACTTTTATTGGTTTCAATGTTCTGGGATTCTCATATGACACTTCATTATGTTTGAAGTTTCAACTCACAAAAGGACCACTTTGTACGATCAATCACGTTTCATATTGAACATTTCAGATGCTGACGTAATACTCCAAATCCTCAAAGAGGTTAAAGAAGATTATACACGTCTTTAAATTTCCGCCTAATTATGGATGAGGTCACCATTCTGTATGAGCTATCTTTTCAAAGTTCACTTTCCATTATAAAACGGATAGTTCCAACTCTAGATTTTGATTGGAAGAGCCACAGTTATATAAACGCACACATGCGATTGCTTGGCAACCGTAAAAAGCCAACAGTTAGGATAATGAACTATATTACTTGCCAGAAGAATGGTTTATTTTGATAATTATCAATAACAAATGAAACTATTTATTGAACATTGGTGTATTTTATTTTAGTACTGTAGCCAGCATTTTAGAAAAGCAATAAGCCGCTCGAAACTGTGCGTTACCACGATTTTACAGTGGGTAAGGGGTATCCACTTCACCTTGTGCCTAAAATAATCCCTTATGCATGATACAATCACTATAACGCATGGCCTCAAGTGGCTTATTGCTTTATTTTCTTTCTTTGGCAAAGCAAAACGGTTAATATTCTATTTTGACGAATTGACAATGAATTCATACTTTTTGTGCATGCAAACTGAGCTTTCTCAATTAGTCTTGAACTTTTCAACAACATGCAAAAACAAACACTATCTTTGACTGCTACCTTGATACGCCCATAAAAGTCTTTTTCTAGTATGCATGTATCTCTTTGCTTGGATTGAAAACTGATAACATCCTTTCAATTATTTACTTTCAAAGTCATTGCCTCTTTTCAACGACTATGCAAATTGTTTTGTAAATCTGCCTTTTGATGTGGCGTTGTGATATTTCATGTTTTTTTTATGTCTTTATTTGTATGGTTAGTACGATCACATGCTGTCACGTAAACCAATAATGCAGCAGACGAACAGCATGATGTTTTATGTTTTCTGACCATTGTGGTGGTTTTTACAAAGAAACAAAAAAATTCTATTGAATGATGTTTTGTGAATGATAGCTTTGTTAACTTAACTTTGCTGGAGTCATTTAACACCAAAAGACAAGTTGACAGTTTTTGTCTGGTTTTCGTTTTTTTGTTTGGGGAAAATATCTTGCCTAACAATTCTTTCTTGTTTCAAGGTCATTTTTGATGATCTCTTGATGTGCTCTTAAAACAACAACTGAAACATGACATTAAAGGACTAGTGTGTACTTTGATTGACCCTCATGTCGTGCTAAACCTGTATGTTGTTATTATTTCTATGGAACACAAAAGTAATCATTTTTGACAAAAAAACAATAAAAGTATTATAAAAGTAGTCCAAACCATATTCCAAGTCTTCTGAACTCATAAGATAGTTTTCTGTGTGGAACAGGCTGAAATTCAAGTCATTATGTTATTCCACACACTTGGTTTAGGGTTTTTTTTTCTATATCCCTATCAAAGACCAAAATTTCTGACCTTCTTCCAAAGCTTTTAGGCTACCTTCACCACAAATTGCATTCAGCACAGATTTTGTCATTGCTTAATTTGGGGAATTTCTTTAGTGAATTGGACGCTAAAGCAGTGAAGATTGTGCATTCAAATAAATGACGTTTTCAGTGCGCATATTTCATTCTTAGTGAATTTCACACTTTACGTTATATGCACTCAATTAAATTAAATCTATCATTATCATTAAAGTCATTAAATCTATCAATCTGTCTGTCTGTCTTTCTATCAATGTAACTGGCACCAAAACATCATTGGTTCTCTTGCATGTAGTAACTGAACATTAAGATCTCTTGAGAAAAAAGTGCAAGTTGTATGGACTCCTTTTATGATGCTTTTTGTTGTTTTTAGCTGAAGTTGCCACTTGCAGTTGTCCCACACTATCCCATATTCAAGACATTTGTCAAGCCTAATTACATACCATAATCATCGTTAATACTTTTCTCATGGCCGGGCACATTCATGTAAATTAACTTAGTTTTTTTATGCAGTGTTTGTTTGAACAGTGAAGAGACAACTATGTGTAGTATCCATGGTGTCCCCTGAGACATGCCTGTGCGTTGTCGCTTTGCATGCCTGGCGAAGTTACGCTTTTAATGCACAGGTGTGTCCAGGTGTGGCACACCCACCATCTGTCTACACACATGGTGATTAGACATATGATTACGTCCTATAAACAAAAAAGACATTAAGCACACTAAAAGTTACATATAATTGGCATGTTATTGCAGGTTTAGGACAGCTCTGTTAAGGAAATGATTCATATAAATATAACTGTGGCATTAGAACAGTTGAATAGAGTCAGTGAAAGTAAAGTGGTGAATCAGAGGTTAATTGCATCCAGATTAAGGTAATTTGACACTTATATTTATATACATTTATATAGCATTAATCTACCCCTTTATCCATAGCAACAAATGAGAATAATACAAACACAAATGATTAATCTGAGGGAGAAACCAATCCTAGTAATGCTACCATATTAGCAAGATGTTTACTTGCTAAATTAATGTTAATGTGTGTCTTTATAACCATTATTATCAGCCTTTGTATATGATTGAATTCATGTTGACACATGACTGACTAGCTTGTTAGATTGCATTCCCAAATTTTTAAAAAGTTGCACAAATTGGATTCATTTAATGGTTTTATTTTTATTTACACAGACATGATGGTGAAGCCAAACTTTTGAACTTTCAGCAACAATACATCATTTTCCACCCATAGTAATGTTGTTTTAGTACTTAAGCAGATGTAAAAGCGAGAAAAATTAAAGCTATTTGGTGCATAGCTTGAGGTTCCTTGTAACCGAGACATCCTTTTGTCAATAAACTTGTTGAAAGAGACATAACATGTCAGCTAAAGAAATGTAGTATGATATATAACCCATAATTATCACTTTCACACATAATTTATGAAGAAAGCTTGGCATGGATATTTGCCAAATAACATGGACATATTGTTTTCCAAATTGTAAGTACTGATAACATTGGTTGAGTGGAAACACTTTTACAATAAGGTTAACATTAGCTTACTACATTAGTTATTGGTAGGATTACTTTTGAAATGTATTCCACTACAAATTACAGGATACATGCTGTAAAATGATTACTTCTTCAGCACTGGTTGATTTTTTTTTTTTTTTTTCACTTGTTTTGACTATAAAAACTCTGCCAGTACAGTAAGACAAAATACACGTTAAAAATACATTCTCTGAAAAACCGAAATATCTTATGCAGTGTTGCTTCTAAAACAAGATCAATCAAACTGATCTTGTTTTAAGGATTTTTAGATACTTTTACAGGAAAACAATACAAAAATGATCAAGAATACGATTTTTGCCCTAATATCAAAGATCTTACTAGAAAAAAAGAAATTATGATCCAACGTGAATTTTCTTGATAAAAAAATATGATCGTGCCTTGTAACATGTGCATGTAAAATGGCTAGAAATAGCATTTTATCTTAGCGTAAAGCTGACAATTTACACAAGGTTTATTTCTATTTCTTCTGCTCCAAACTTACTTCAAACATACTTCTCTGTCTGCTCGTATGAATGTAACACATCATAAGAAAGTGCTTCACCGCTGTTCAAATGCACTTTGGATCACATCATTTATATGTATAAATGTTTTCCATCTGAAAGGACTAAATATTCAATGAAGCAAATGACAATAAAATGCAAAGTAATCTCTTCAGTAATCAAAATACTTTTTGAATGTAACTGTATTCTAATTACCAATGATTTCAATTGTAACTGTAGTGGAATACAGTTACTTATATTTTGTATTTTAAATGCGTAATCCCGTTACATGTATTCCGTTACTCCCCAACCCTGTATATATATATATATATATATATATATATATATATACACACACAACATTAAAACCACCTGCCTAATATTGTGTAGGTCTCCCTTGTGCCACCAAAACAGCACCAACCCGCATCTCAGAATAGCATTCAGAGATGATATTCTTCTCACCACAATTGTACAGAGTGGTTATCTGAGTTACCGTAGACTTTGTCAGTTCAAACCAGTCTGGCCATTCTCTGTTGACCTCTCTCATCAACAAGGCATTTCTGTCCACAGAACTGCTGCTCACTGGATGTTTTTTGTTTTTGGCACCATTTGGAGTAAATTCTAGAGACTGTTGTGTGTTAAAATCCCAGGAGATCAGCAGTTACAGAAATATTCAAACCAGCCCATCTGGCACCAACAATCATGCCACGCTCCAAATCACTGAGATCACATTTTCTCCCCATTCTGATGGTTGATGTGAACATTAACTGAAGCTCCTGACCCGTATCTGCATGATTTTATGCACTGCACTGCTCCCACACAATTGGCTAATTAGATAATCACATGGGTGATTGTTGGTGCCAGATGGGCTGGTTTGAGTATTTCTGTAACTGCTGATCTCCTGGTGTATTCACTTTGTCGAACCTTGAGGGGGATGGGCTACAACAGCAGAAGACCTTGTTGGGTTCCACTTCTGTCAGCCAAGAATAGAAACTGAGGCTGCAGTGGGCTTATCATTTGTGTACCTCAGCAGAAATCCAGATTTGTCAGACCAGGTGATGTTTTTCCAATCGTCTACTGTCCAGTTTTGGTGAGCCTGTGCCCACTGCAGCCTCAGTTTCCTGTTCTAAAAGTAGTGGTACCCGGAGGGGTCTTCTGCTGCTGTAGCCCATCCGCCTCAATGTTCGAAGTGTTGTGTGTTCAGAAATGCTTTTCTGCTTAGAACTGTTGTAACTCGTGTTTATCTGGGTGGTCATTCTCCTCTGACCTCTGTCATTAACAAGCTGTTTTCACCCACAGAACGGCCGCTCGCTGAATGTTTTTTGTTTTTGGCACCATTCTGAGTAAATTCTAGAGACTGTTGTGCATGAAAATCCCAGGAGATCAGCAGTTACAGAAATACTCAAACCAGCCCATCTGGCACCAACAATCATGCCACGGTCCAAATCACTGAGATCACATTTTTTCCCCATTCTGATGGTTGATGTGAACATTAACTGAAACTCCTGACTCGTATCTGCATGATTTTATTCAGAACTTTGCTGCCACATGATTGGCAGGTTAGATACACACCTATTTGTGTACCAATTTTACCATGTTTAATCATCTTTTTGCCAAAAACTTCAATATTCCTATTGTGTGACATTTTTAAAAAGTTCAAATATTTTTTTTGTAGTCTCTCAATATGAGGGGAAATGCATGCATTATAATTACATAAAAAGTAGAAAATGCTGTTTAAAGTAGTTTAAGTAGTTCACATGTCAAGGGCCCACACATAGATGATGTAACAAATACATTCTGATCATTTCTATTTGTCATCATCACAGTCCAAATATTTATGGACCTAAAACATTTTAATATCTAAACTGAATCACAAGCACACTACAATCATGGTTGACTCAGTGGTGCAAACAGGTGGGGTTGGCAAGGAAAGTTTTTCCGGTCCTTGTTAAAAACAAAATATGTCTTCTTCCGAAAACTTATATTTTCCGAGTTGACACCTCCTGTTTTGAAAGTTGGCCACCTGGTAGTAGCTGGACAGGTAGCTGCATGTTTACCGTCAGTACCTCTATAATTACATGCACTCCCATTTAAGATCACTGTCATGGGACCACTCTGTTTTCTCATAAATCTCAGCACCGGGGGTAAGAACAGGTCGGGCGGCATTCCCTGTCCTGTGACTGCCGAGATGGTTAGGCAGCCAGATGCGTCGACACCCAAGAACCAGATGTGCAAGGGTGGGACCCAGCAAAGCCAGACGGATTTTCACCCTACTGGGAACTGCCACACTTCAATGACTCTCACCTGAAAAGAAATCACCAGGGCAGAGAGAAAAGGGGTGGGACGGATCAAGGGCGTGTTGGTAAGTAAAGTGGCTTTTGTTTTGATTTCTTCTGATGAACTTTCACTGCATTGAGCTCTCTGAAGTTTCAACTCCATAGAGGTCTTCAGTAGATCAAATGGAATGAAACTTGTCATACCCTAGATATTGTCGTTGTTTGTTCAACTACCTATATTTGTCATTTTAAAGGGATAGCTTACCCAAAAATAAAAATTCTGTAAGCTTTTCAATTCAAGTCATTAACTGTTATTGTCATGTGGGTCTGTATGTACTTTAAGTTGCCTTTTCCCTGCATATGTCATATAAGGTCACCATAATTTCTCTTTTCGACGGTGTGTACACTTTTTTATGTTAAAATAATCCATTCTCCCAAAGTATAGCCCAAAAATGAGAGTCGGTAAAAGCACTGCAAATATAACACCGCATAAATGAGTGTATGTCCTCCAATGTTGGGTGTAATCTGATTACAAAGTAATTACTTACTGTAATCTATTTACATTTAGTTAAAAAAAAAGCAGTGTAACACATTACATTTTAAATCTGTGTAATAATTACTTTTAAGTACATTACTTGGGTTATACATTTCTAAAAAAAAATTTGTAGCGCATTTAAAACATGAATTTTGTTTATATGTAGGTCTCTTCGTGTTTTGTTGACTGCTGAAAAGTCACTAACGAGTCATTGTGAGAGATAAACGTGATACATAGTATTATTTTGAATTCTTTGAGTAGAAAAACAAAGAATTTAACGTGAAAAGTGTTTTAGAGAGTAGCTTAAAAGTCATTAGTAATGTGATTACTTCTCTCATTATGCAAAAAGTAGTGTAATCTGATTAAAATTTAAAACAAAATGTGGCCTGGGTAGCTCAGCGAGTACTGACACTGACTACCACCCCTGGAGTCACGAGTTTGAATCCAGGGTGTACTGAGTGACTCCAGCCATGTCTCCTAAGCAACCAGATTGGCCCGGTTGCTTGGGAAGGTAGAGTCACATGGGGTAACCTCCTTGTGGTCACGATTAGGGGTTCTTGCTCTCAATGAGGCATGTGGTAAATTGTGCGTGGATCGCGGAGAGTAGCATGAGCCTCCACATGCTGTGAGTCTCCGCGGTGTCATGCACAAGAGTCACGTGATAAGATGCGCGGATTGACGGTCTCAGAAGCGGAAGCAACTGAGACATGTCCACCACCACCCGGATTGAGGTGAGTAACTGCGCCACCACGAAGACCTGCTAAGCAGTGGGAATTGGGCATTCCAAAATTTTGGGAGAAAAAAAGTAAATAGTAGTTAAAGACACCTAATATAAAGTGGGTTAGAGAATTGTTACTTAACCTTATGACACTGTATGTATCAAATATGGTACACAACGTTTGACTGCTTCTATTTCACTCTCTGTTCAAGCTGATGAGCCAAACAATCTATGCAATTTAAGTTTCACATGTATATGGCACCATCTAGTGGTTATTTGTGAAAAAAGTGGTTTCAATGTTTATATCGATCTATTTAACTCTTATGTTGGGATAAATGACAGCTTATTTTAATAAAGTAAAAGTGACAGTAATGATTATATTGTTACTGATATTTTAAAATGAGTATTTGCTGAATATAAGCAGCTTGTGCTTGGTTAAAATTTTGAATATTATTTTATTGAAAACCCCCCTTTGAAATCCATGTATCAAATATGATACAACAGGCTCTTGAGTTATATCTCTCTCAATAACCATTACATTTCATTCATGCCCACCACAAAAAATATATATATCACAGAGAAAATTCTGACTGATACATTATATAAGATATATTTAAAGTGTGATTTTTAAAGACTAATTTTAAAAGAAAAATTCAAAGCATAGGGAGCTGCACAGAAAAATATATCCACAATGTCATTTCTTGTTTAATGAGAGGTTCCGAGTGGAACGGACAATGGGCGCAATCCGTGAAACTGCACAAATATGGAGTGCGCGACTTAAGCTGCCACCCTAGAGAAATGCTAGAACATGCATGGATCCGCGAGTGCTCTAAGCAAATTAATACAAATTGCTTATTTATAGTTGTGTACTGTATGATGTTGCTGCATAAGAAGCTGGGCTAATATTTTAACATAAAAATACATTACCAGTCATTATTTTTAAAATAAAATGTGCAATAAAATAACATTTTTATTTTCAAATTTTTACTCTATATGCAAAATTAAGCATTAAGTGTATTCGTTTATATATTTATTGAAGGGTAAGAACATTACTTCAAATCTTCAAGTAAATAATTTAGATCATAGGGATTTAGCTGACAATAAAGTATAATACAACATTAGAACAAACAACACATTTTCCATAATCCATGCAACAACATTCATGGAATGCCAGAGTTATTTTGTAAGGCTTTTTGCATTTTGTAAGCACACCCTAAGGACTAAGACATGTCCCAGCATCTCTGTTCTTTACCTTAAGATGAGTTCACATTGACAGAAAAACTATTATGTAAAATAACTGAAGGTTATTCAAATGCTTCAATACAAACACACTCATACTGTATGCATACAGCCTACAGCAATACATACAAAACGCTTGCAAAAACATCTACACACACACACACACACATGCATGCAGCTTATGTAAAGCAAGCACAAATAAGATAAACACTCTAAAACTGTAAAACCATACAAGATAAATGGACTTTGACCTGTATGTTTATTGCGGTGTGTTTGTGTGTGTGCAGGCTCTTGTTTATATGAATTGTGTTACTAATACAGGATCAGTGAATACAAAGACGGCAGAACTCGTGAGCAAATTATGGCCCCTGGCTTTGCTGCGTTAGATGATTTCACCTGCCTGATGGGCCTCTTTCTTAACTCTACAGCCCCAGTGCCAGTCCTCCTCCAGAGCCCAGGAGAGACCCTGTCCTCATCACATAGGCAATCATGACAATAACATAATTGCAGAGTTGGCAGGAGCCACGTCAACGGTTGGTATTCCAGATAAATATTTACTTGGTAAACACCCTATTACCCAAGGTGTGGCGGGCTACGAGCACAAATCGGGCTTTTGTATTGTTCTGTTTGGGTTCTGTCTATGCAAGGGCCCCCATGGAGGGACCAGATGAGCCAAAATGGGCCCTGAGGGACCTGAATGAGAGACTGAAGGGATTTCTGGAACATATAAAACAGCTGGATCAGGTAAATCGCAACCTTGAGGAAAAGATTTTGGAATGGGGAAGGAAGAACGTTATGACACCGCCACAGGACTGGAGCGACAAGGAGGCACAGGTTCAGGAACTTCGAGATCAGGTTTGTTTGTGACGTTCACACTAGGGCTGGGTGGTATGATGGTTCATGCAAGGTTATTAGTATGAACTAAAACTGTTACCAAGACAAAAGTATAGCAGATATGTGAAAAAATAAAACTAAAATGAAACCGTAAATGTGCGCAACAATATGAATGAAAATATAATTGAATTATAGAGAAAGTTACTTTAGTTTTTGTATGATTTTAGATGGTATGATTAGTACTTGTGATGCGATCATTTTAAGGCGCAATGGGCGATTTATGGAGAAATGCGATATTAGACTAAAAACGATTTTTGAACTTTGTGTTTAATGTTATTTTTTGAAGAAGCTTGGACAGAAGAAAGTGTTGTAACAGAAAAATAACATCAATCCTAATTTTTTTAAATAAATTGTGTAAAAAAAAAACTGCGAAACAAACTGTGAAACCCCCCTGAAATATCTAAAAGACGGACGGACGGATAGATGGATGTATAGATAGATAATTTAATGACAGACAGACAGACAAATGATAGATAGACAGATAGATAATTTAATGACAGATAGACATCAGACAAATAGATAGATAGATAGATAATTTAATGACAGACAGACAAATGATAGACAGAAAGACAGATAGATAGATAGACAGACAGACAGATAGATAATTTAATGACAGATAGACATCAGACAGACAGGCAAACAGGCAGTTGATAGATTGACAGGCAGGCAGATAGATAGATAGATAGATAGACAGATAATTTAATGACAGACAGACAGACAAATGATAGATAGACAGACAGATAGATAGACAGACAGATAGATAATTTAATGACAGATAGATAGATAGATAGATAGATAGATAGATAGATAGATAGATTAATGACAGACAGACAAATGATAGATAGACAGATAGATAGACAGACAGACAGGCAGGCAGGCAGGCAGGCAGGCAGGCAGACAGGCAGATAGATAGATATCTAACTATTATTGATATCTATCTATCTGTCAATTATCTAGATTGATAACTGGTAGATAGATAGATAGAGTGACAAACAGACAGATAGATAGATAGATAGACAGACAGATAATTTAATGACAGACAGACAGACAGACAAATGATAGACAGACAGATAGATAGATAGATAGATAGATAGACAGGCAAACAGGCAGCTGATAGATTGACAGACAGACAGGTAGGCAGGCAGGCAGATAGATAGATATCTATCTATTATTGATATCTATCTATCTGTCAATTATCTAGATTGATAACTGATAGATAGATAGATAGATACAGGTGCATCTCAATAAATTAGAATGTCGTGGAAAAGTTCATTTATTTCAGTAATTCAACTCAAATTGTGAAACTCGTGTATTAAATAAATTCAATGCACACAGACTGAAGTAGTTTAAGTCTTTGGTTCTTTTAATTGTGATGATTTTGGCTCACATTTAACAAAAACCCACCAATTCACTATCTCAAAAAATTAGAATATGGTGACATGCCAATCAGCTAATCAACTCAAAACACCTGCAAAGTTTCCTGAGCCTTCAAAATGGTCTCTCAGTTTGGTTCACTAGGCTACACAATCATGGGGAAGACTGCTGATCTGACAGTTGTCCAGAAGACAATCATTGACACCCTTCACAAGGAGGGTAAGCCACAAACATTCACTGCCAAAGAAGCTGGCTGTTCACAGAGTGCTGTATCCAAGCATGTTAACAGAAAGTTGAGTGGAAGGAAAAAGTGTGGAGAAAAAGATGCACAACCAACAGAGAGAACCGCAGCCTTATGATTGTCAAGCAAAATCGATTTAAGAATTTGGATGAACTTCACAAGGAATGGACTGAGGCTGGGGTCAAGGCATCAAGAGCCACCACACACAGACGTGTCAAGGAATTTGGCTACAGCTGTCGTATTCCTCTTGTTAAGCCACTCCTGAACCACAGACAACGTCAGAGGCATCTTACCTGGGCTAAGGAGAAGAACTGGACTGTGGCCCAGTGGTCCAAAGTCCTCTTTTCAGATGAGAGCAAGTTTTGTATTTCATTTGGAAACCAAGGTCCTAGAGTCTGGAGGAAGGGTGGAGAAGCTCATAGCCCAAGTTGCTTGAAGTCCAGTGTTAAGTTTCCACAGTCTGTGGACAACATCTGCTGGTGTTTGTCCATTGTGTTTTTTGAAAACCAAAGTCACTGCACCCGTTTGCCAAGAAATTTTGGAGCACTTCATGCTTCCTTCTGCTGACCAGCTTTTTAAAGATGCTGATTTCATTTTCCAGCAGGATTTGGCACCTGCCCACACTGCCAAAAGCACCAAAAGTTGGCTAAATGACCATGGTGTTGGTGTGCTTGACTGGCCAGCAAACTCACCAGACCTGAACCCCATAGAGAATCTATGGGGTATTGTCAAGAGGAAAATGAGAAACAAGAGACCAAAAAAATGCAGATGAGCTGAAAGCCACTGTCAAGGAAACCTGGGCTTCCATACCACCTCAGCAGTGCCACAAACTGATCACCTCCATGCCACGCCGAATTGAGGCAGTAATTAAAGCAAAAGGAGCCCCTACCAAGTATTGAGTACATATACAGTAAATGAACATACTTTCCAGAAGGCCAACAATTCACTAAATGTTTTTTTTATTGGTCTTATGATGTATTCTAATTTTTTGAGCTAGTGAATTGGTGGGTTTTTGTTAAATGTGAGCCAAAATCATCTCAATTAAAAGAACCAAAGACTTAAACTACTTCAGTCTGTGTGCATTGAATTTATTTAATACACGAGTTTCACAATTTGAGTTGAATTACTGAAATAAATGAACTTTTCCACGACATTCTAATTTATTGAGATGCACCTGTACATACATACAGCTGCAATCAAAATTATCCAACCCCCCTGAGCAGCAGTATGTTCTGGTGATGTGAATTAAAACACATCAACTAAAACCTCAGTAAACAAAGTAAGTTTTTAATACACATTTGAGTGATTTTGAGAACAAAGAGTTCAGTTTACCCAAATTTTAAAATAAAAAATAATTCTCTCCACATACTGTATGTCATGTCAAAAATATTCAACCCCCAAAGTCAGTCATTTGTGGAGCATCCTTTATCCTTAATAACAGCAAATAAATATTTCAGGTAAGTGTTCTCAGGCTTTGGACACCTCTCTATTGGAATCTTTACACATTTCTCATGAGCAAAATCTTCCAGCTCATTGACATTCTTTGGTTTCTGTGCTGCCACTGCTTCCTTGAAATCCCAACAAAGGTTTGCAATGGGATTTTAATGATGGACTGAAAGGGCCATTTAAGGACATTCCACGACCTATCCCTGAACCAGATTTTGGACAACTTGGATGTATCCTTGGTGTTATTGTCTTGATGGAAAGTCCAGTGATCACTGAGCTTCAATTTACACAGTGAAGGCATCACATTTTTCATGCCAAAATGGCCTGATACCTGAAAGAATCCATGGGGTCAGCCGCAAAACACCCCCATAACAGGACTGACCCACCTCCATGCTTGACTGTGGGGATGGTGTCGTTCTTGTCATCACCTTGTCATCTTACTCCAGACGTACTGCTGACCCATGGGTCTGAAACTCATTTTCAGTTTAGTGTCATACGTCTATAAAACCTTCCTCCAGGACTCCACAGGTCTTTCCTACTTCTTTCCTATTACTTCTTGAATATTCAAGTCAACATTTCCCTTGGTGAAGTTTTGCTTTCTTCCACACCCCAAGAAGGTTGCTGTTGTACCATATTTAAAGAATGTATGAATGGTGCTGCCAACTTTGTCTACTGGAAATTGAAGTGCCTTGGAAATGTACTTTTAGCCATGACCTTTCTTGTGTAATGAAATAATCTCCTCTATTAGCTTTTGAGACAGCTTATTTCTTAATTGCATTTTTTTTGCATGGAAATACATTTTTGCTTACAACGCTAAACGTACATTTTAAAACTTAAATAAGGGCCATTGCAGATTGATGATTTAATTTTGTTTTAAAACAATTACATGCAATAGGGGTTGAATAATTATGACATGGCTATATTTTTTAAAAATCCTGCTATTTAGAAATATTAGGTTATATATTCACACTACAGTATGACTTTGAATATGTCACTCAACTGATATAGATGTAAAGTTAAAAAATTCTGGGTCATCAGAAAAGCTTACCTTTTGTAAATCCTTACTGTCTTGGGGGGGTTGAATAATTTCGATTGCAACTGTAGATGGATAGATAGATAGATAATCTAATTATAAAACTGAGACCTTCCGTTTTATTTTAGTGCATAAAATGTAAAGTGAGGAATTCACTAAGAATGAAATATGTGCACTGAAAGTGTCGTTTATTTGCATGCGCAGTCTTCGCCCAATTCTCTAAAGGAATTCCTCAAATCAGGCAATGACAAAATCTGTGCACAACTATCCTTGCAGTAGTCACTTTTTACCTGCCCTGTTATGTCTCACACCTGTCTCATTAGATTAATGCATTGCCACCCGAGGCACAGTATAGGGGCCAACATCTTATTTCATTAACTTTGATTAGGTGATTCTGAAAAACTCCTCAAACTGGCTCTTGTGTAATTAAGACTTTAATGATTTTTGGGAAATTATTCCTTTAGAATAGTATTTCTCAATCTGGACCCTGGGGCCCCCACAGATCTGCACATTTTAGGTGTCTCAATTATCTGACACACCTAGTTCTGGTGTAAACTGACTAATGAGATGATGGAGTTGAATTAGGGACAAATGTTAAATACTATCCCCCAAGAGCCCCCAGCATTTGAGAAATACTGATCTGACTGGAAGTCAAGTGGAAGGTTGGTTCTCATTTGACACCCAAATCTTTGCTAACATTAGTGTGTTTCTACTAGATTTGAGACTACAGTTAGGTTTGGAATGTCATACTACAATACTACTCTGTAAATGTTCAGTATGCATGCATTAATTGGATGGCCTACAACAGTTGAGTGCAAACATAAACAACTGTGTTTTCCTTCTTGACTCATTATTTGATCAGATCAGAAAAATTCAAAATAGCTATAATAAGCTATACTATACTTACAGAAAATTTGCACACTGTGCACATACATACAATATAGTGCAAAAGGTAGTACAAATGGTATGGTACTATGCTATTTCGAACAAAGCCAGAGCCTTTAAACCAGAGGTTTGGTTGGTTTAAATTCCATGGGACTAAAGTAATGCTAACATTTTAACAGACAGCTGTTAACCAGACACTTAAATTAACACCTGTGCTTTCTAAAACACTTCCTGCGCTCATGGCCATATTTACCCTGCGAAATATGGTTAATCCTGTTATACCTTAGGGGCTGCTTTTATATCTCACTTGAACCTTTGACCCTAACATAATAACCTGCTTAAAGAAATGCAAAAATGCAGATAACAACAGGTATTTAAAATAGGGTTAAAATGGGATATTTATACTCCCTCATGCCATCCCAGATGTGTATGACTTTCTTTCTTCTACTGAATGCAAACGAAGATTTTTAGAAGAATATCTCAGCTCTGTAGGTCCATACAATGCAAGTGAATGATGAGGAAAAAGGTAAAAAAAAGGACTTTGGACCTTCAAAGTTCTGGTGCATTTTTGCAATTTCATTTCATTTGGCGAACCCAGTGGCGCAGAAATTACACACGTTTGTCCGAGTATGTGCAAGGATAGCAAACTATTTTGTGTGGTCTGGGAAAAATCAGTCAATTCATGAAAAGTCCTGGCTGCACTTAAGTCAACATAACTTCTTTTAGCTGTGGTATTTTGTATCATTTAAATCTGTAAAAACCACAGATTCACACCTACATACACCCTGACCTTTCCATGCCGAGAATTTACAAACGGTTTTAAGTTCCCATGATTAGATGGGCGCTGGCAGGCGTTTTCCATCTAGAAGTCATAAATAAACATAATAATGAGCCTTTTATAAATTGTACCATTATTTAGATAGACACATGCAATTAAGTGTTCTGTTTTGATGTCTTTTTTTCCTTTTGTGTGTGTTTCAACAGGTTACCAGGATGTTAATGGAAAATACAGAGATTTTGTTACAATCCGATGCTGTAAAACTCAAGGCCTCGAGGTTTCAGACCAGGTTAGAGCCCTTCAGTAAATAAAAATATCAAAATTAGCTAAATTCACCAAGTTTACATGGGCTGTGTTTAAAATGGAATACTAGTGCACAGATTACTGCAAACTACATAGTATATACTGTATGCTGAATACTATTTTTTAAAATAGTACAAAATGCAGTATGCAGTATACGACAATAACCATTTTAAATGGTAGTATTCACATTGTCGTCACATGACCTACTTCACTGCATCAGCAAGAGGTGTTATAATCAATCTAGCAACTTTGCCTTAAAATAAAAACTTTCAAGTTAGGAAGCCTTCTTTTCATTTTTTATTTTATATGTACACATTTAGCCCAAGAAAAATAAAGATCACATTGAGGACAGTACAGTATCCTGCACATACTGTAAAAATGCCACATATATGCAAGATTAAGTGTACAATCCCGGTGTTTTATACATACAGAACATCGGCACAATGTGCACGGTATTCAAACTGCATTCCTTCCAAAAACATGTCAACATACCAAAGGAATCTTTCATCAAAGGTGTTCAGTCTTTTGATTTGGACCTGTGCTCGCCCTCTTGTGGATGGAAATGAGTGCATCTTTACATAACAGTGGCTTCAATTCAAATAAAAAATATGAAACATAATTTCCTATTTCATAAGGTGGGGAGGTCTAAGATGACATTAGCCCTATTCGTGCCGACTTTCTCAGGAAATGATGTAAAATTTGACTGGCTAGCTAAGTAATAATTTAAAGGGTTTATGGGCACACACTGTGAGTGCATGTTTGAGTAATTTGTCTGACATCAAAGACTGTTAAAATACATTTAAAGTGGCAGCTCTGTCCAATATGTGGCTTTTGTGGGGGTTTCACAGTGGCGCTTGTACTGGTAAACCGAGTTCGAATCTGGCTCGTGTTATTTTCCACACTATGAACATTGGCTGCAGCATGCTGTGTATAACCACAGAAAATCATTTAGATACATATCTCAGATTTTTTTAAAGAATACTAAAAAGACATGTTGACAGAACACACTTACAGTGGATCGTTGTACATTTGCCACATAGACTTTCATTGTATTTCTGTTAACACTATTTGAGTGTGTAACATAAACTGTGGTATGAGTCAAAAGTATTTTCGGTAGTAATCCTTAGAGCTTAACTCGTATTTAAATTATTTATTTTTTCAGAATAAAAATGTCCCAGGGGTTGATTTTTATGAAAACATACAGATCATTTATTATTTATTTTTTGTTATATGAAGGTCTCATTAAAACTGACTTGGAAACTTTTTTTTTTTTTACCAGGCCTTCGTCATTTCTTTTTGGTATTTTTCAAATGCCTTTTTTAATGCCTTTTAGCCTCGTCCCATACCCAGACTTTCAATATTAAACTATGAAATACATTATAAAACACAAAATATTGCATGTTTGAAACTCTGAAAATCTTAACAAAAGTGAAATAAACATAAACCATTTTAATATTTCTTGTGTGAAAATGATTCCTATCAAGTATTTTTTTATTTTATTTTTTTCTCCCCAGTTTGGAATGCCCAATTCCCAATGCGCTCTAAATCCTTGTGGTGGCGTAGTGACTCGCCTCAATCCGGGTGACAGAGGACGAATCTCAGTTGCCTCCGCGTCTGAGACCGTCAATCCGTGCATCTTATCACGTGGCTTGTTGAGCGTTACCGCGGAGACATAGCGCGTGTGGAGGCTTCACGCTATTCTCTGCGGCATCCACACTCAACTCATCACGCGCCCCACTGAGAGTGAGAACCACTTTATAGCGACCACGAGGAGGTTAACCCAACGTGACTCTACCCTACCTAGCAACCGGGCCAATTTGGTTGCTTAGGAGACCTGGCTGGAGTCATCAGCACGCCCTGTCAAGTTTTAACATTTTACGAGTACGGTCATTTCCACCGCACCAAACAATTTTGGCCATTTTTCAGAACGTTAGCGTACTTGTTAACCAAGTTGACAAAAGTGTCACGGAACATCATGCTTGAGATGTTTGAAAAATCTATGTCAATATCACTTGTAAGCAAAGTATTTTTGTTGGACGTCATTTCCAATTAAGCTGTAATTTTTCCAAATGATGCAAAAAGTGGGAAAATATTTGAATGTTTGTATTAAGGATAGGTAAAATGTTAGCTATAAAAATTAGCCTCGTCGATTTTGTTTCAAAAACGTTAAAATTGTCTTTTCCATCAGCATCATTTCCACCACAGAATTCTATTAAACCCAATAAAGAATTTGAGATGTGCTGGAAATGACACTGAGGCAGTGCTTATTTTAATGACTTTCAGAAATAATACAAAAATATTGTGTGTGTGTAGATGTGAGACAGAGGAGAGACTCCGTCACCTGCAGGAGCAGCAGGTGTTACATCTGAAGATGAAGAAGGAAGAGGTGGAGATGGCCAACATGCTCCTGCAAAAACAGATTTCCCAAACTAGACAAGAATTACAGCAAATACTAAAAGAACAAGAGGTGAGGACATCATGTAAGTGTGCGTGTTAATACAATTGTGTGTGTTTTTTTTATGTCCTGTCAGTCATATAAAGCATTTAACAAAAGAAATATTGGCAACTGCCTTTAGTAAAGATGCTTGTTGAAAATGTTCCCTTCTGTTTTCGCGCCAAGCTGCGGTTTGCCTCGGGGAAAGGGTGTGAGTGTTGGTTGGGAATGGGGGAGTGTTTCTCGAGAAAATCACCCTTCATTTGGAAAGATTGGAAATGTGAACCTCACATAAACATGTTCACTCAAAATCTAAAGAAAAAGAGATGTTCTTGAGAAATTGATATCAAAGATATACAAATGCTTATCTACTCCAGAACAACAACTAGAGACACTTAGGTAAACTTTGATTGCATTAACGAAAATATGAGTAACAAAAAAGAAAATTGAGAGTTTGTGAAAATTTGCCACAAACTTGCCGCAAATTCACCACTGATAATTTTCACATGCAAATGAGCTTTGCGGCGAACTTTCGGCAAATTGTCCATTGTTGCCAAAGGTTTGCCGGAGGTTCGCCACTACCGACAAACATTTGCAAGGAAAAAAACGCTCATTTGTATGTGAAAATAACGAGCAGTAAATTTGCGGCAGGTTTGCGGCTTGTTTAGATTTTTTGTAAGGGTATGCTTAACTATGCTATTATCATAATGATATAAGTTAATAACATACCTGTAATAAAATGATCTTTGTCTCTTTAGATATATTTCTCAACACAAATTGGTAATGTGTGAGCGGCAGGGTAAATTAAAGAGGGATCACACACCAGATGCGTCTGGCAGACGCCATGGCACGTTCTAAAATTAGAAACTATTATTTATTTTCTACAAAGGTACATACACACCGCCAACGCTCAGCGTCAACATTCTGAAGTGCCACGGAGCGCAACTCATACCTGCAAACTCATCAACGTCAGTTTGTTCATTCTTGAAGAAGTAACAAAACTTTCCTAACTTTGAACTATGATCTCCTGTGCCGCTTCAGCTCGTCCTGTGTTTGTGTGTATGTGCTTTATTAAACAGTATATCGCCCTCTTGTGGCCTCCCAACACTATTACGCCAGACTGTTAAACAGAGGCCAACTGAGTGTATTGGAAAGTATGCAAATTGGTCTTCTAATTTAAATGGCAGCTAATTTTAATATATCGATGCCTCAAAAATATATTGATAAAATAACGTGCTGCTCAATAATCAATATTTTATGACATCCCTAAAAGCAACACAAGTTCTCACATTTCCCCACATATGGGGTTGGAACGATATGAGAGCGAGTAAACTGACAGAATTTTCATTTTTAGTTAAACTACCCCTTTCATAAAATTGACAGTTAGTATATGACTAATACATATTCACAATTCGCTCGCTATTGACAGGTGTCACAAAAAGTTACATTTGGACCTTGGATTCACCTCTCTCTTTCTATCTCTCTCACTAAATGGCACGATGTATTTGATATATTTATATATATTTTGGTTTCTGTAATTCTTGCTGACACATCCTCATCGATTTGTTTTACTTCACGCATCACACACTCTCTTAACGGTCTTTAAAATCTCCTCTGCCTCTTTCTCTCTCTCTCTCTTTTGCTTGTGTGCTGATAGAGAGAGCTGGATCAGCACCAGCAATGGGCAGAGGAGGAGAGTGATAGAGTGCTAGAGCAGGTTGCTGCAGGGGAGGATGGCAGAGGAATGGATCTCTCCTGGACCAGCACCCAGTGCGACTACTCAAGCCCTGCTCATAGCAGACTTGACTCAACCACGCCGACAATTCCAGCCCCAGGCTTTGGCCCAGCTCCACAGACAAGGCCCCGAAATTATGCAACTAGCCCAACGGCAGCATTTCCGCCACAGGTATGAATCCAATTCTCTTTCTCTCTCTCCTTCAAACACTCTCTCAGGTCTACTGGCCAGGGCACTGCAGAGCAATCCTAGTGTGTGTGTGTGTGTGTGTGTGTGTGTGTGTGTGTGTGTGTGTGTGTGTGTGTGTGTGTGAATGGACTGCTTAAAATACTATTCATATTT
The DNA here is from genome assembly GCF_019703515.2 of Myxocyprinus asiaticus. Classification (NCBI taxonomy): domain Eukaryota; kingdom Metazoa; phylum Chordata; class Actinopteri; order Cypriniformes; family Catostomidae; genus Myxocyprinus; species Myxocyprinus asiaticus. The sequence goes on along the minus strand of NC_059392.1, from coordinate 4,869,563 downwards.
AAATTACAATGACAGATGTTTGCCCCACTGAGTATAACCATTGTCTTTTACTGTCTCCATCAGTAGGCAATCATAATCTGTCATGCTATTTGTCAGAGCTGAATTTATGCCCTAGCACAAAAACACGGTCCACCTATCTTGTAATTCTCCATGGAAAACAACAGCACACTGCAGCTTGCCCTTACTAAAAAAATACTGTGGCCATACAGTGGTACACTGTGGGTATCTGATGGTATAAGCATGATACTGAATGATTACCATATTCATTTCCAATTGTCCAAAACATTATGGTATTATCATGGTACATGTCAAAACACATGGTATTACCATGGCATATGTCCAACAAACATGATATTACCATGGCACATGTCCCAAAAAAAACATGGTTTACCATGGTACTATGTCCAGAACATCATGGTATTATCATGGTACATGTCCAAAAACATGGTATTATGGCACATGTCCAAAAAAAGCATGGTATTACCATGACAAGTGTCCAAAAAACCATGGTATTACCATGGAACTATGTACAGAACATCATGGTATTACCATGACACGTGTCCAAAAACATAGTGTTACATGGTACCATGTCCAAAACATCATGGTATTATCATGGACCATGTCCACAAATCCATAGTAGTACCTGTACAATGGTATGTATTGTAAATTTTTTGTTAGTGTAGACATTCTATCTGAGCGGATTGAGTTGTGATACCTAAAATCATTGCTAATGTCTCGCAAGTCTTGGTCGTTGCAAGTCGTGTTGCTTTAGGAAAAAGAACATTAGAAAATAATTCTGTAATTTTTTTCTTTTTTTAACAGTGCAGTCATTCTTATCAGATTGTAGACAGACTTGATTCTTAGACCATAATATCTATAATATAATATAATATCACAATATTCAAATAAACGTTCTTTTTATGTTGCATTACCAGCATTTCACTGACATCCCAATTTAGCATGAAATACGTAATTGACAGGAAAATAAAGCAATAAGCCACTCAAGGCAGTGTGTTACAATGATTTTAGACAGATGAGGAATGTTCGATGAATGCATGATGTAAAGCTGTGGCAATAGCACTATTATAAAAAAACACAAATGTCCAATAAATAGTTAATTTATTAACGATTTTGTGTTTCGGCTGCAGAGCAACCGAACAATCTGGCACATTAGTAAAGAATACAACTGATGTATTGTCAAAAGTGTGCTTACTGGCTCTTTTATAACGGCTTCAAATATGCAGACGTCCGAAGGTTTTGAAACGCTTCAAAGTTTGATGTCTGTCTGTTATTGGTCACAACTCTCTTGTATCTTTATGTATACACAGTGTGTGGTGTGATTTGTGTAGGTGAGGGCAGGTGATGAGGCCCTGAAGGAGGCACGAGCCGAACTCACAGAAGCCCGAAAGCAATGGCACCGCCTACAGGTGGAGATCGAATCGCTGCATGCAATGGTGTGTACTAAACTCCCACACATATAGCCACAGGCACACCCAAACACCCTCCAGGGGGCATTGTACCCGCAATGAGTGCTTAGGTTCCTCCAAGGGAACTGTTACCAACCAGAGGGTTGCTGGTTCAGTCTCCTGTAGGGGTGGTCAATGAGCCATCACAATGGTGCCCTATGAGCAAGGTGCCCAAACGATAGATTGCTCCAGGGGGACTGTCCTAGTAAGAATTGCTCAGGCTGCTCCAGGGATACTGTCACTAACCAGATGGTTGCTGGTTCAATATCTGGAAAGCATGATCCATAACTATTATGCCCTTGAGCTATGCTCCCAGCCACTGCCCACCTAACAGGGAATGTTCAAAAAACTTTGGATAATGATATGTAAAGGTAAGGAACAAACATTACTAGAATACCCTTATAACGTTATTACTATTCAATAACATTTCTCACAGTATTAGGAAACACTCATAGTACAATATTGTTCGTACATCCTTTAAATTATATTTCTTGACATTTGTTGTCAGAGAGTAAAAATGTATATGTTGTGAAGTTGGCTAATTGCGTTTTCAGAAGTTTCGCATTTTCAGGAATCTTATGTCAGACACTGAGTAGCATTCTACTCGCTTTAAGAAAACCGGACATTTTCATATTCCTACAACCCTAATGTAACATTTGGGAAATGATTTTAAGAACATCAATTTGTTGCTCCAGGGGGATTGTCCCTGTAATAAGCTCATGGTGACATCTATGGCGACATCATGTGAAATTTGCGGCCACTTATTTCATTTAGCGAACGCTTTTAGCCAAAGCAAATTGTACACTTGCTTTAAGGAAAATCTCTTTGAGTTCCCTGTGCTTTACTCAGTAGTGCATTGGTGGCAGCTTATGGATCATCCCTTGTGGGAATGTTTTGGTTACTAACCCCAATCTAGACCCCATTCCATTCCACCAGCCATAAAAATCTGATTCTATTCTATTCTATCAGGAGAAGAGTCTCCAAAGCTCCCTACACCACACTCAGCTCCAGTACTCCGTGCAGCTTAAGGACCTCTCCAGGTCTGTGAGGAGTCTGGAGTCAGAGTTGGAAACAGTCCAAGATGATCTGGAGGTCCAGAGGCAGAACCACAGCCAGTTACTCAACACCAAGATGAGGCTGGAAAGAGAGATCACCACCTACAGAAAACTCTTGGAACACGAGGAGGGCAGGTAAGGGTTAGGTTCACTGAGGTTTAAGCAATAAAAATCATTTACACATGCTCAAACTTGTATGGTGCCAAACAACTGATGTTTGTTTTGTCTTTTCTGCAAAGTTGTACATTGGAAACTTGACAAAGTTTGAGGTATTGGCAAAGTGCCGATGAGCAGTCAATCAGCAGAAAGTTTAGGGTTTCTAGGGTTCAAAACAGTAAGAGTATGGTCCTAAACCAACCTGTGTAGAAAAAGAATTCTTCGTTTGCTTCTGACATACAGGTTTCTGACATCAGATGGCCAGTCTCTCAAACCAAAGCCTTGGAAAGCATCAGTTCCTGCTCCAGGGCAGAACGGACTTCCCAACGGATGTGACGAGGAAATCGCTCAGCCCGTTTCCACTGAGAGAACTCCAAAAAGTAGCCCAGTCCTTCATCGATATAGGAGTCTTGTTATTTTGACAGGTCAGGCCAACATGCAGTACCATCTTCATCCTCAACTTCATTGTTGGACATAAAACTGGCACTGAAATGCATCTTGTTTCAGACTTCCAGACTCATTCTCACAATAGTTAACTGTGAGACAGCAAATGCTCAGGTCTTATGATGTTGTCTCTTTGTTTGTTTGGTGTTTTTACACAGAACCAATCAGGAACAAAGATGGGGAGATCTGTACTGTGAAGACGCAGGAGATTCTAGAGGGAAATGTACTGAGAGAAAGTGCAGAGGGTCATGGAAGTGTGGAGTGAGTTTACATTCACTTATTTCCCTTCCCTGGTTGGCTGGTCTTCAATAGTTTAATATAGTTTACCAGCATGCCCAATATGGTGATCAACTGACCAGTTGAAAAGCACCCAAAACCCTTCTTAAACCAGCCAACTAACCAGCCTGGCCAATCAGCTTAGGCTGGTCTTAGTTGGTTCATGGTGGTTTTAGTTGGTTTACGCTAGTCTCCCAGCCTGGCAAAGCTGGTGCTCAGCTGACCATCTGAAAAGCACCTCTAAAACCAGACAGCTAACTAGCCTGACCTATCAGCTTAGGATGGTTTTAGCTGGTTTAAGGTGGTCTTAGCTGGTTTTAGATTGCCTCCCAGCCTGGCCAAGCTGGTGCTCAGCTGAAAAGCACCCAAAACAGCCAACTAAACAACCTGATCAATCAGATTAGGCTGGTCTTAGCTGGTTTAGGTCTGTCTCTTAGCCTGGCCAAACTGGCTTGGCTGGCCTCCCAGCCTGACCAGCTGAAAAGCTTCTAAAACCCCTTCTAAAACCCTTCTAAAACTAGCCAACTGACCAGCCTGACAGACCAGCTAAGACCAGCCAATCGGTTTTGGCTGGTTTTAGCACGTTTTTTTCTTTTTTTTTTTTCAGCAGGGTTGCTAGCCTTACGGAGATCATATTGTGCTTTGCTGCCCCGGAAAACCAAGTCATATGCATTTTACAAATTCAAAACAAAGATCTTGACGTGTTTCGTCTTGCATGTGGTTGTGAAGGCAATAACAATTATGGTGTCACTTTTTAATTTTTAAACTGGCATCATTATATGTTGTAAACTCCTTTGTAAACTTGGTGTAATCTTTCGCAGACATATTTTTTGTATGTAATGCTTTTCTGTTTTGTGCTACAGGACAGAAAAGATTGACAAGGTGATCAGGCAATGGGAAGGGTCGTTCTTTCAAGGAAATCCAAAGTTGAGGAAGAAATCTGTTTCTCTGCGTTTCAACCTTCACATGGCCGTAGCAGATGAGGGCTGTGGCCAGACAAAACAGGACAGTCTCCCTAACGTGGAAGTCCGTCTGGTCATGAAGCGGTCCCGCAGCATACCCACCTTTGCTCAGTGATGTCACAATGCAACTACATCACAACTGTGACATCACAATACTACCACATCCCAACTATGACCTCACAATGCTACAATCACAGTTTAGTAGTGGCAAAGCTGATGCAGTGTTTAAGTGTCAACAGTCATGGTAACGAAAAGTGAACGACACCAATTAAGTGACATCACAGAACTTTTGCCAAGTCCTAGGAATAATTAGCAACACATCATCAATTAAGCATTTTAAAGCAAAACTCAAATTGCTCTAATGATTGTTAAGAACTCACTACATATAAAACAACTTTTAGAAAAATCAACTAAAATTATTTTGTAATTGATTTATTTTACTTCAACTTTAATGCTTTTGAAAATGGGTTGAGAGTATAAACGTGTTGCAGTGTTTCACGTTTCATGTTTGTGACTTTAGAGCGTAATGCTTTCTGCGTACACTCTACTGCAACATTATTCCTGATCATTAGCATATTATATTATTAAAAACCTTGATAAGTATTGTTTTGTAAAAACGTGTTCAGTTTAAACATGAATTGGCCTAAAGTCTCACTGAAAAGAAGCGATCACAGTAGTTGCAGCCAAGAATTTCACACTCAGTACAGCATATAGATAGATGCCTTATTCAGTCTAACAAATGCTTCTGGAAATCTAATTTTACACTCCAGTGAACACAGAGAGAGTATCTAGTCCTTGTTCTTCAAGAAAATCTAGCGTGAACCAAAACAAAAGATTTAGAGCAACACCATTGTACCGTTGTCACGATATTGCCTGCACTGACATTTACAAAAAAGGTAACAGTAAAAGTCATCAGCCTATCACTGCAAATGTTGTAAAAAAAAAAAAAAAATGGTTATTTAACACATAAATAACCTCTGCATTCATTACATTGCCTTTAAAAGTTACATTGCTTCGCTTTACAGATGCAAAGTTTACACTTTATTTATAGTGCGAATACTGTGTCTTCCAATCTAAAATCATGCAGGTTTATTCAGAAAACTTGAAATGACAATACTTCTAAACAACAGAAAAAGAAATACAGCATCTGTGATTTACATATATTAAACGATTAAATTGATTGATTTATGTACCCATTATATTCTACCTCTGACGGTTGTTGTACTGTAAATAAATGGGGTTCTTCCTGACGCAACAAAGAATTTAAAGTTGTATTGATTCTGAATAAATCTATATCTCTAAAGTATGGATGATATCCTCTCTTAAAGTGTTTCTTGTTAGTTGGCTCTTTAGTTTCTTATGTAGTACATAATCGGGTGTCATACATGATACGATTTTGATGTTATCTCTCATAACTGAAGAAACACTTGCCTGCTGAGTGATTTGGCTTCTACACTGTATGACAGGTGCTAATAAAGCTATTATTATTTCCAAATGAGCTATTTATGTTAAGATCAAAAAGAAACAAAACTGTGCAAAGATGTTTCATTATTCAGATCACCGTGCCTGAAAACTAGCACACAACACAGATGTCCCAGTTAAACGTGGGCCAGACTGTAACAGAACAAAGATGACAAATCACAGTAAATGTATTCAGGTCTCATACAGAGATAATGGTGTGCACAAAAGTAAACTAAAACACAATATGTTGCACAATCCTTGGCAGACATTACAAATAGTAAAGGACTCACCAAGTAGAGGAGATACTGTAGTAAACTAAATATAACGGTAGAGTTCTGGTAGTACTTTCAGCATTAGGATTAGTACGCCAAAGTTGCTCGGATGGTCTATGTCTACTATTGGATTTTCTAAATATGCATTCGTGCATGCTTTTTGGGCTAATCTCATCTTCAGCCCATGGAGCTGATCAGATTGTATTGCTAAACGCCGGAAGATGATTACCATTTTTACTAGCAGTTCCCCTTGGGAATTTCCAATAGGTTTTAATAATGCCAGTTTTGGATTTGTGGGTAAAATAAGGTCTGTGGTTCACATTACTACTTCAAGTGGTAATAAATTTAGCTAGATGCTAACGCTTGCATGTAAACACAATCCGTATGAGACAGAGGGGTTTGTGTTATCAAGATGCAATACTATGACATTGTAGCATGTCTCTATACTAATGCACTATAAATAATAAAAAAAGGCCCAAAATAAGTATGCACATTGGAATGCAGCCCATGAGAAATGTCCTGAACAGTTTGTTAATACAGCAGCATTCAGGGAATGTAAAATTAGAGGGGAGAAGAGATGAATGCTGCTATCTAGTGGTTATTTATGAACATGCTAGTCACACATAAATGTTTTACTCCTCTTTGTGCAGCAATTCTTACTGATCTAAGTATCCAATTTTGGACAGAATCTGTCCTTAAAGTAACAATTCGCCCAAAAATGAAAATGTTGTCATAATTTATTTTAGTTATTGGGCATATTACATTTGACAGATCTTGGATTGCAACAATGGCATTTTTGTGTGTATGTGTATTTGTGTGTGCATCTGTAATTTTAGAAGTGTATACACACATTTGTGCGTGTAGTTCATGATAATATAGTGTGTTGTCTGTAAGTTCAGTATTTTGTGCACAGTCTATACACATCTCTATACTAAAAATCCAAATACAAGAACAACCACACACAAACACTATATATACAGTATATATATATATATATATATATATATAGAAAAGATTTAGCTCACTTTTGGGGATAATTTTGTTCTCAGCACAGAACAAAATGTACACACACAAACAGACCACCACTCACAGTGCTGTCTCTATACCCCGTAATCCCACCTGTCTTTTTCTAGAAAGCACTGACTCAATTTTTGGATCTGGTTTTCATGACAAAGCGAATGTCTTCTATACAGAGAGATTATGTGGCTATAAAAGCCGGTGTGGGACAGGCCTGAACCAGCACAGCTCCATCACGGTACCCCCTCCACAGATACCGCTACCAGCCGAACCTCTGCAGAATGGGCAGGGTGAGTACGAAGGTGATGAGGACACTCTGATCCCATTATTGATCATTTATTGACTTCCATTTGTGACGACAGTAATTAGTGACAGATCGATATATCAGGCCTGGACAATTAATTGGAAGATATTTGTCCATTAATATATAAATGGGAAATTTAAACCTGAAAATAAACAAAGCTTCAAGATTTGGCTATGTTTTAAACGAAGACATGACATAAAATGAGTTTTAGTACTATTTGTAGGTCACTAATCAAATAAGCAAATTCGTGACTGGAATAAAGTCTCATTCGTTCAGATAATTTTCTACGAGGACAAGAACTTCCAGGGCCAACGGTACGAGTGCGAAAGCAACTGCTCGGACTTTCACGCCTACCTGAACCGGTGTAACTCCATCCGTGTGGAAAGCGGGGCCTGGGTGGTGTACGAGAGGCCTAACTTCATGGGCTACCAGTATGTTCTGACCCGGGGCGAGTATCCGGATTACCAACGCTGGATGGGTCTCAATGATCGCCTTTGCTCCTGCAAGATGATCCACTTTGTAAGTCATGCATGTTGTATATTCACATTGTATTTTCACAAGTAGAGTCATTCCTGTAATGCAGCACCTTTTGAAATCTTAAACTTTTAAAAAATGAATATGCTTGTGTTATATACTCTGATCAAGTTCAGGCACTTAAACGTTATCAATTAAAGATACTTGATAATTAACACAATGGCAGGAAAATTGACAGTTTGCCTTACAGGATGAAAAAAAGAGCTAAAGTTAGTCATTGCTCAGTGTTAGCATTGATGTGGAAGTGGAATTTTTTAGAGTAAGATTTCATAAAATCCACTGCTAATACTTACAGATGTTTGTGCTGTTGTTTTCCAACCAAGAAAGTTGTCTCTTACTGGAGGATGATGATAATATCCCTTCAACTATCAGGATGGAAAGTTATATAAAGGACACAGGAGAAACTACAGATTGATTACCAATTAAAACAATATTCCCAAGTTAGTGCTTAAAGTGGTGAAATCATTTAAAAATCACCCTACAGAGACGGCCTTTGAAAATGTGCATTTTACATGAGCTTTCACGTGAAATCATGCAGTGTCTGTCAGGCAGCCTTCTTATTTAAAAACATTTCTTCGATTCTGACAGTATCCACCAGGAGGCACATGGGACGCTAGAGCAACAGCTCCCACCCTCCGACAAGTAGGTAGAGCTGCTGGCCGGAGATCTCCAAATGTGGCGGAATTTCCAAAAGAGGACAGGGTTGCACCAATTCCAAAAGGGGGGTCACTTCCACTCTTGGTTAGGGTTAGGCAGAGGGTTAGATTAGGGGCTCCTTTTATTTTTGCTGGCAGTTTGGAGCTCCCGCCCATTTTTGGAGCTCTGCCTGCAGATATTTCCTTCTCCCCTCTGACGTTATGAGACTGGTGTCTCTGCACTGCAGAACAGAAGCTGGAGTTTCCTAATAGGTGGATGTTTTCAAACCCCGTTGGGCATTTTTCAACCGCTTTACTTGATTTGCATATTACATAGAGATTCCTTCCTTTCATTGGAAATTTGAACAACGCCCATCCTGGTTTGGAAATGCTCACCGTTTGGGAAACGCCCATTTCTGTTTTGCAGAGACCTTGGCTTTTTCTCAATGCAAAGAAGGCAGAGAACGGACTTGTATTCTTATGAAGACCAGTCTTGCCAAGCCACCTTGGAAGAATGAATTTGAAAGGACAGGAAGACGTAGAATGCATCTATTGCGAGCATCTATTTTATTAATATCATGCCCAACAAAACAACAAATGTTGACGGAGCATAACGATCTCACAAGCCGTCAGACTTTCGTGAGCTTACAGCGGGAAACTCTTGAGGTTAAACACGACGATAAATGTCCTTCGTCTGCCACCATAGTACCCGGTTCTTGCCCACAAGTCACCATCTAATGCATCCTTGATATTTGGCCTGATCAAGAACACATCCTGGTAATTTTATGCATTCTCTGTTCTTAAGTTCTTGAGTATTGGAATTTAACTTTGGCAGTGGATTATGACGTTGGACGAGCCTACGAGAACATAAGAACACAAAAGAATGCACATTGAGAAACAGCCCTATACTTCACATTACTCCATCTCTTGGGGGTGTGTCATATCTCATGAGCATTTTACATTGCAGCCTAACCTTGTAAGAAAAGTATTAGAAAATATTAAACTATAGCTTCAATTAGTGTAGATGAGAAACACTGGATTTTTGTGATAAAAGAAAATGTCCATCTTTTTGCGAGTTACATATTTTATCCAATATACAGACATACTTGAAAATGTACTGCATGTAAGAAACAACCCTCTACTTTGATGTCTATGTGTGCTCCATTCTAGACTAATCACCCTCCCTCTCCAGGTTAGCGGTTCTGAGTATAAAATCCAGCTCTACGACAAAGGAGATTTCGCTGGCCAGGTGTACGAGACAACCGAGGACTGTCCATCCTTGGTGGACCGCTTCCGTACACGCGAGGTCCACTCTTGTAAGGTGCTGGATGGGATCTGGATCTTCTACGAGCACCCAAACTACAGGGGGCGCCAGTACCTACTGGAGAAGGGGGACTATCGTAAGCCCGTGGACTGGGGTGCAGTCTGCCCCACGGTCCAGTCCTTCAAGCGCCTGATGGAGTGACATCTATCTAAATCCATCCATCTTAAGTTCTCCTTTACCTACAAACCACCCAACCAGGACAGCAATACACCTGTGCTAAATCAATAAACGTGTGGTAGCAAATATTGCTTGGTTACACTTTTGATTGTTTCTTTTGTTGTTGATAATCAAACTATATGGTATTTTGCCATAAATGGTAGAAGCTAGCCAAATTAGGCACATATCTACATGGACAGGTTGCATGACATTACCTCATCATCGAAAACCATAAACTAAGCTTTGCAAGGTAAAAGACTATACGATCTAAATACAAGTTCACTTGCAATGAAAATAAACCACAATGTGTTCTGTGCCATGAATTATTGGCTGCCAAGAGCATAAAATCAAATTCAAGAAATCGAAATTCAAGAGGGATTTAGAAACCTCAAACTAAAAGACAAACTTTATACAGCATTTGGCTAAATGTTTGAAGTCTGGTAAATCACACTTCAGCTGTTTATGTATTTACAAAACTATGCATTTACCGATTCAGCCTTTGTTATGTTAAAAGGATTAGTCACTTATGTGAGTGAACACGAAAGAAGATTTTGGGCAGAATGTTAGTCACCATTCACTTTCATTTTATGGAAAAAAACTTTGCAATGAAAGTGAATGGTGACTGAGACTTAACATACTGCCTAACATCTTTTGTATTCCACATTAGACAGAAAGTCATGTGAATTTGAAACAACAAGGGTGATGGGTGAGTAAAAGATGACACAATTTTATTTTTTGGCTGAACCATCCCACATTTTACACTTTAGATACTTATTGCAGATACACAATGCATGAATGAAATTGGAATGCTGACCACTTTTGACACGGTTTTCCACAGCATGTGGGAAATAACAGTGAAATGGCACAAAATAAAATGTATTTATCTATTTCTTTCTTTACCATTCAGACCGAATGCGTTCTTGTGCTAAAAAACAAAACAACAAAAACAATACGCAGCGCAATGAATATAACAGAATACAGGTGTCTCAACACGTGTTTTAAAAGTTGAGGTTTTTATTTTTTACTTGACAGCTGACACGGCGTCTACAAAATCACGGTGCTCATGTGTGAGACGATGACTTTTCGTGGGCAAATCGCTCTGAAGGCTCACAGACTGCTGTTTCACGTGCTCGTATTGTATTTTTTACTTCACATCTGCCCTCTAGCGGCCAAACGGGGGTTTTCAAGACTTTTTTAAGCTATATAGTGAGTGATTCAATTTGTAACGTATTTATTTAATTGAGTACAGTATCCTGGCACTGACAGAAACATAGATACGTCCAGAGGATACAGCAATGCCTGCTGCTCTCTCCAACAACTTCTCCTTCTCTCACACCCCTCAACACACCGGTAGGGGTGGGGGAACAGGTTTGCTCATTCATAACAATTGGATTTTTTCACCACACTCTTCACTATGTAACAATACTAGTCTTGAATTCCATGCTATTACTACAATGCAACCCACAAAAATACATGTTGTTGTCATCTATCGCCCTCCAGGTCAGCTGACAAACTTTCTTGAGGAGTTGGATGTCCTGCTGTCCTCCTTGCCGGAGGATGGTAGGCCACTTGTGGTGTTCAACATACACCAAGACAAGCCCCAGGCCACTGAACTGAATACTCTTCTGGCCTCATTTGACTTGGAAAGACTACACACCACAGCAACTCACAGATCAGGCAACCAGCTGGACCTCATTTTTACACGTAACTGTACCAACTCAAATATTCTTGTTACTCCTCTACATGTCTCTGATCACTACTTTGTTCAATTCAACATGACTCTCCCATCTACATTAAAACATACTCCACCTTTGGTTTCCTTTCGCCGTAACCTCCGTTCTCTTTCACCCTCACGCTTTTGCACTGCTGTATCTACCTCTCTTCCCATACAAAACTTATTTTCCACCCTGGATGTAAACACTGCCACAAACACACTAAGCTCTACTTTAACAACCTGTCTAGACAACATCTGTCCTATCTCCTCTAGGCCAGCACATACTACACCACCCAGCCCCTGGCTGTCTGATGTCCTTCGTGAACATCAAACTGACCTCAGGGCAGCTGAGAGGAGATGGCAGAAATCTAAAGATCCAGCAGATCTAGGTAAATATCAGTCTCTGCTTGCAACTTTTTCAGATAACGTTAAATCTGCAAAAACCTCCTATTACCAGAACAAGATCAACAGCACCACAGACACGCGCAGCTTGTTTAGAACATTCTACACACTTCTCTGCCCTCCCCCTCCACCACCTGACACATCACTGACAGCAGATGTCTTCGCCACATTTTTTACTAATAAGGTTACAACCATCAGCAATACATTCTCAGCACCACACCCTGCCAAACACCTGTCCCCTGTATGCAACTTTTCTGTCTCTATGTTCTCTCCTCTGACTGACACTGAGGTCTCTAAACTCCTCCTCTCCAACCACCCCACCACCTGTTCCCTTGACCCCATTACTTCCCACCTTCTCCAGGCCATCTCTCCGTGCATCCTACCTGCACTCACACACCTAATTAACACATCTCTACTTATAGGCACTTTTCCCACTACATTTAAGCAGGCTCGAGTTACCCCACTGCTGAAGAAACCCGCACATAACCCCACACAAATAGAATTCATGGCAAAAACACTTGACAGGGCAGTTTTCAACAAAATCTCTGCCTATCTCTCACAGAACAAGCTGCTGGATGACAATCAGTCAGGCTTCAAAAGTGGACACTCCACCGAGACTGCCCTGCTGTCTGTCACTGAGTCGCTGAGACAGGCGAAAGCTGAATCAAGATCATCCGTCCTGATTCTGCTGGACCTTTCTGCAACCTTTGACACAGTCAACCATCAGATCTTACTCTCCACCCTCTCTTCGCTGGGCATCACAGGAACTGTGCTTGACTGGTTTAATTCCTATCTCTCAGGTAGGTCCTTCAAGGTAGCCTGGAGAGATGAGGTATCCAAGCCACATCAGCTACTTACTGGGGTACCTCAGGGATCAGTGCTTGGGCCAATTCTCTTCTCTATATACACAACATCACTGGGACCCATCATTCAGGCACATGGTTTCTCTTACCATTGCTACGCTGTTGACACGCAACTCTACTTGTCTTTCCAGCCCAACGACACCACACTGATCGAATTTCAGCCTGCCTGGCAGACATCTCGGCCTGGATGAAGGAACACCACCTGCAATGCAACCCAGCCAAGACTGAACTCCTTGTCTTTCTAGCCAACCCTGCTGTTGAACACAACATCACTGTGCAGCTGGGTGCAACTACAGTAACGCCTTCCAAAAGGGTCAGAAATCTAGGGCTAACCATCGACAACAGACTAAATTTCACAGACCACATCTCAAAGACCGCAAGATCATGTAGATTTACACTCTACAATATCAGGAAGATAAGACCCTTCCTCTCTGAACATGCCACACAACTGCTTGTCCAGTCACTAGTCATAACTAGACTGGACTGCTGTAATGCTCTCATTGCAGGCCTCCCTGCGTGTGCAATTAGACCCCTGCAAATGATCCAGAATGCAGCAGCACGTCTGGTCTTTAATGAACCAAAGAGAGCGCATGTCACTTGGCACGGAAAGAACCGAGACTACCACTCCTTGTCTCTCTCCACTGGCTGCCGGTTGATGCACATATCAAATTCAAGGCTCTGATGTTGGCATACAGAACAGTCACTGGGTCTGCTCCAGCATACCTAAAATAATTTATGCAGAGCTACGCGCCCACTAGAAGCCTGCGATTGGCTAACGAACTTCGCTTTGTTGTACCAACACAAAGAGGCACCAAAACACTTTCCTGGACTTTCAGCTTCATCATACCACGATGGTGGAATGACCTTCCCAACTCCATCCATGAAGCTGACTGACTCTCTGTCTTCAAAAAATGACTAAAAACACATCTTTTCCATGAGCACTTAACCAGTCATTAATAAAAACAAATCTTGTTGCACTTTTTATCTGTTTTGAATACTATTCTGATGCTAGTGAAACTTTGTAGTATGGCACTTTTTCATTCACTTTTGTTTTCCTCTTTTGTAAGTCGCTTTGGATAAAAGCGTCTGCCAAATGAATAAATGTAAATGTAAATAAATGTATAAAAATGAGTCCTATAACATTTTAAAAATGTAATTTAACTTACAATATTATCAACTTAGTTAATTTGGGATTAGTCAATGAAGCTATATTTCTACAAGAGCAGACAGAATCATGCTTATGAGCTATAAATGTTTTCTGCATATAAGGTTTCAGAAAAATATACAGTATATATAAAAAATAATAAATTCTGTATTCCAATTTAAGAATAGATTTCGCATCATTCAAGAATTTAAAAAAAGATAATTAAACATTAATATACCCTTAATTTATTATAAACTCTCTAACAGCACCTTAGAAGGTAAATCGATTTTTTTTTTAATTGGTTTTCAGTAGCTAAATAATGCAGCATTAAAATAAACTTCACTGCAGCATCAACTCACACTGTAAATGGTCATATGACATGCTCCTATACTATTTTAAACCACTTTTCCCTTTATATAAATTATTATTTTATGACCTATTTATTTTTATTGCGAGACTACATATAACATTCATTATTTTAAAACTTTTTATAAAACGTCACACCGCAGAACTATTAAATTGTACTGCAAAAAAGCAAAAAGATGATTAAATATTGTGAAAATCATAAAAAGAAGTGGTGATGACCAGTTACAGCACCTAACAATACTGTAAAAAATATCTACACATGTGCCTTATACAGTAAAATATTTTTTCAACTTGATGTTTAAAAGAGAGTTAAATGTAACTAAATAGCAGAAAACAGTGTAATCATTGAATTGAACGCAGAACAGTAATAGACTGATTGACTGACAGTTGCTGATGAATGAATCTTTAAATGAAGTCACATGTAGAATCAGAATCAGAATCAGCTTTATTGCCAAGTATGCTTACACATACAAGGAATTTGTCTTGGTGACAGGAGCTTCCAGTGTACAACAATACAAAAACAATACAAAAACAGCAGCAAGACATAGATAATAATAAAAAATAAAAAATAAAAAATAATTATACACATACGTACAGACACACACATACCTGTACATACATACACACATACACATGGGTAGTGCAAATCTAATACAGTCTGTTATGTACAGTCCAAATACAAATCTGTTATGTACAGTGCAAATGTTTTTTGTTTTTTTTTTCTCAGAGGAATGAAATGGCAGAAGGGGTTGGATGTGTTGGATAAATATAAGAAAGACTAAACTGTGTATTGCACATAGTTATTGCTCAGTGGGGCAATTTAACTGTTCATGAGATGGGTAGCCTGAGGGAAAAAACTGTTCTTGTGCCTGACGGTTCTGGTGCTCAGAGCTCTGAAGCGTTGGCCAGAAGGCAACAGTTCAAAAAGGTAATGGGCAGGGTGAGTGGGGTCCAGAGTGATTTTTCCAGCCTTTTTCCTCACTCTGGAAGTGTATAGTTCTCAGCAGTCCGAACTGTCTTTTTGTAGTCTTCTGATGTCTGATTTCATAGCTGGACCAAACCAGACAGTTATTGAAGTGCAGAGGACAGACTCAATGACTGCTGAGTAAAACTGTATCAGCAGCGCCTGTGGCAGGTTGAATTTCCTCAGCTGGCGAAGGAAGTACAACCTCTGCTGGGCCTTTTTCACAATGGAGTCAATGTAGGTCTCCCACTTCAGGTCCTGTGAGATGGTAGTGCACAGGAACCTGAATAACTCCACTGCTGCCATAGTGCTGTTTAGAATGTTGAGGGGGGTCAGTGTCGGGGTGTTCCTCCTAAAGTCCACAATAATCTCCACCGTTTTGAGCGTGTTCAGCTTAAGGTTGTTTTGACTGCACCAGACAGCCAGCTGTTCAACCTCCCTTCTGTATGCAGACTTATCGTCATCTCGGATGAGGCTGATGACAGTGGTGTCATCTGCAAACTTCAGGAGCTTGACAGAGGGGTCCTTGACGATGCAGTCATTGGTGTAGAGGGAGAAGAGTAGTGGGGAGAGCACACATCCCTGGGGGGCACCAGAGCTGATTGTACAGGTGCTGGAAGTGAGTTTCCCCTGTCTCACAAGCTGCTGCCTGTCCGTCAGAAAGCTGGTAATCCACTGACAGATAGACATGGGAACAGAGAGTTGGTGTAATTTATTCTGGAGTATAGCTGGGATGATGGTGTTGAAAGCCGAACTGAAGTCCACAAAAAGGATCCTTGCATATGTCCCTGGTCTGTCCAGATGTTGCAGGATATGATGCAATCCTATGTTGACTGCATCATCCACAGACCTGTTTGCTCGACAAGCAAATTGAAGGGGATCTAGAAAGGGTCCAGTGATGTTCTTCAGGTGGGCTAACAGCAGTCTCTCAAATTATTTCATGACCACAGACGTCAGGGCGACAGGTCTGTAGACATTAAGTCCTGTGATTTTTGGTTTCTTTGGGACAGGAATAATGATTGAGCGTTTGAAGCAGCATGGGACTTCACACTGCTCCAGTGATCTATTGAAAATCTGTGTTAAGATAGGGGCCAGCTGGTTAGCACAGGATCAAAGACATGCTGGTGAGATGCCATCTGGGCCTGAAGCTCACATCATCTTCATAGATGCAGGTTGAGTAGCAGGATAGGGGAGGAGGGGGGTTGCAGGAGGTGTTGGTGTTTGTGTGAAATGAAGGTCAGAGTGGGTGTGGGGTGTGAGATTGAGTTTTTCAAATCTGCAGTAGAACACATTCAGGTCGTCAGCCAGTTGTTGGTTCCCTACAGGGTTGGGGGTAGGAGTCCTGTAATTTGTGAGTTGTTCCATGCCACTCCACACTGATGCAGGGTCGTTAGCTGAAAACTTGTTTTTCAGCTACTCAGAGTATATTCTTTTAGCCACTCTGATTTCCCTGTTCAGTGTGCTCCTGGCCTGATTGTACAAGACTTTACCCCCACCCCTGTAAACATCCTCTTTGGCCTGACGAAGTTGCCTGAGCTCTGCTGTAAA